>NC_091361.1:1343425-1421539 GCF_038502225.1 Cherax quadricarinatus | reverse complement strand
TCCAGCACTGAGACAGATAATAGGATTGCTCCCATTACCTCTCATGATGTCATCCAGACGGCTAACAATATCCTTCATCCCAGCCCCAGGAAAACACACTCTCTGCCTCCTACTCCTATCCTTCAAACAGAATGCCCTATCCATGTACCTAATCTGACTATCCCCAACAACAACAATGTTTTTACCTTCCTTGGCGTCGTCCGTAGTGATGCTCCGAGTAGTCGACTCAAATTCGCCAGGTAGCATTACACCACTTGTAGAATTCGTCATGACGTTCTCGATGGTCTTCGTTGGGGTTTCTAGGGATGTCTCACTCACGTCTGCCAATGCTTCCTTGGTGTTCGTTGTGGCATTCCCAGTAGAACACTCACATTCGTCAGGTAGCACCGAGAATGAGTTGGAAGTTTCCACGGCAGTCTTCTGGTTTCTCGTTGTTTCTGCCTCTCCAACCCTTTTCTTAATCTTCAGCTTGGTTCCATGTTGCCCGACCACTGACCAAGCTCCCCTCTTAACCTGGGGACTCACAATTGGATGATTACTACGAATCCTCTTGTTCTCCTCCGTTAATCGCCGTATCTCCAGTTTAGCAACTCTGAGTTCTTCTCTCAGCTGCTGGTAAAGCTGCTCAAGAGAGGGCATCCTGGTTCAGATTCACAGAGAGCACACAAACAGGTCTTCACAGAGCTAAGTACACGTCACCACTGTATGTTCTCTAATGAGTCTATGTCCATCCTGTAGTAAGGGGACCAAAACTGAGCAGCATAATCTAAATGAGGCCTCACTAGTGATGTATAGAGCTGTAAAATAACTTTTGGACTTCTGTTACTTATACTTCTTGAGATAAATCCAAGTAATCTGTTGGCCTTGTTGCGCACACTGAGGCACTGCTGTCTTGGCTTTAGATTTCTGCTTACCATGACTCCCAAGTCTTTTTCACATTCTGTATGACCAAGCTCTACTTCACCTAGATTATAGCTTCGAGGGTTATTTTCATTACCAAGGGCAAGTACCTTACACTTATCCACATTAAACTTCATCTGCCATTTCTCAGACCAAGACATTAATTTGTTCAAATCGTCCTGGAGTTCATTGATATCCTCCTCAGAGTGAATTATACGGCCTATCTTTGTATCATCAGCAAACTTACTCATGTCACTAGTAATCCCTTCATCAAGGTCATTAATGTAAATTATGAACAAGAGAGGGCCTAAAACTGATCCTTGTGGAACGCCACTAGTGACTAATCCCCATTCAGATTTCACTCCATTAATGGTAACTCTCTGCTTTCTATTGGTAAGCCATGCCTCAATCCATGCTATAACTTTACCTCCTATACCATGAGCTGCCACTTTTCTTAAGAGTCTCTTGTGAGGTACTCTGTCGAAGGCTTTACTAAAATCCAAATAAACAATATCATATTCCTTATCACTGTCAACTGCCTCAAATGTTCTATTGAAGAACGTCAGTAAGTTTGTCAGGCAGGAACGACCTCTCGTGAATCCATGCTGAGATTCATTTATCAAGTTATGCTCTTCAAGGTGACTTCTGATAATGTCAGCTATAATTGATTCTAATAACTTGCCCACTATAGATGTCAGGCTTATTGGACGGTAATTTGAAGGAGTGGACTTATCCCCTGATTTGAATATAGGAACCACATTAGCCATCTTCCACATCTCTGGCACAACACTGGTAAGGATGGACGCATTGAATACACTCGTTAATGGCTGACTAAGTTCCATCTTGCATTCCTTAAGTACCCTTGAAAACAACTCATCGGGTCCCGGGGACTTATTTTGTTTCAGTTTGTCTATCTGTTTAATAACCATGTCCCTCGTGACAGTAATATTAGTTAACTTAAATTCATCAGGAACTAAATAATTGTTAATTACTGGAATCTCATTTACATCTTCCTGTGTAAAAACTGACAAAAAATAGTCATTAAATAAGGAACACATTTCCAGTTCATTATCCGTCAGCTGTCCATTACCAGATTTCAGAGGTCCTACTTTTTCCTTCACCTTCGTCCTATACACTTGAAAGAACCCCTTTGGATTAGTCTTTGATTCATTAGCAACTCTAATTTCATAGTCACGTTTAGCCTTTCTAATCGCCTTTTTTACTTCTCTTTTAAGCTGAACATATTGGTCAGTAAGGTTAACCTCTCCTCTTCTGATGCGCCTATAAATTCCCCTTTTCTCCCCTAATAGATATCTCCCCTAATGATATCTCCCCTCATTCTACGCCTCTCCAGAGAGTGGAGATTTAAGGCTTTAAGTCTATCTTCATACGGGAGGTTCCTTACACAGTAAATCATTTTAGTCATTCTTCTCTGTATGCAATCAGGGGAAATGAGGCGGCAGATGATGCAGCCAAGGTAGCAACAGACTATCCACATGTTGGGATTACTGTCCCCATCAGCCTACGACAGACCAAACTGGTGGCTGCCAGAGCCATGAAACTTATGGGGGAGGTCTTAGGTGATACCCCATCTCAACAGTGGTACCGAGCAGCGACTCAGGGAGAACCCCCTCCATATGATAGAAACTGGTCCAGAGCACAGCGTACCGCCATTCATCGGCTTCGTTTGGGCTTTCCCACAGCCAAGATGATGGTAGACAAGGCTGAGGAGGAGATGTGCCAGTACTGTCAGCACGTTGTCCAGCCACCCCTAACACACTGTCTTCTGGAGTGTGAAGTTACTTAGACACTTCGCAGGCAATTAGGACTGATATTCCCTCCCGAAGAGGACCCAGATGTGACTGCGGCCACACTAGTGTACCATGGAGTCAACGAGCCAGACAAGCTGTTATCTGTGATAACGACATATCCTCCTCCTCGCTAGTGTCCACAGTTAGGAGTACATATGGTGTTGTCGCTTATGAGATGCACCAGATGAACTGACCAGAAGAGTGCTTGAGCAGCATATGTCGCATCATTGTAGACACCTTTCTCCCTCGGGAGCCAGAGACAGGTCATCGCAAGATTGAGACCCGTGCCGGGACTATGGTCTTGGCGAACATATACATACATTCTCTGTATTAGGACTGAAGAAGCCACTCGTGGCGAAACGTTTCCTTTAATAAATGTCCTGAACTGTACATAAGTGTCTTTTTCCACATCTTGTCGGTATCACCATACCATTTCCTCAAATTTACAATGGCTCAGGACTAATCAAAACATCTTCATAAGTTTAGTTCCTGTCCTTAGTGAGAGAAGAATACGATACATTTTCCTTTACAACGTCTTAAAAATATATATTCAATTATTCCCCCCCCCCAAAAAAAAATGAGATTTTGAAGAAAAATAGTTCGGAGAACCGATAAATTGATGATTGAGATATGTGCAAAACTTAGGTAACTTTATTGTGACACGTTTCACCAACCACTAGCTTCTTCAGTCTAATACAGAGAAGAATGGTGGAAAATTAGGAGGAGTTTTGGGTAATCAGTCCCACAGCCTGGAGACCAAACCATCAGTCTTGAAAGAAAGTACTTTTTATCAAGATTGATGGACTGCTCACATCGACTGCCGTCTGAGGGATAGATTACCTTACTCTTAATCTTCCACCATTCTTCTCTGTATTGGACTGAGGAAGCTGGTAGTTGGCGAAACGTTTCCACAGAAAGATACCAAAGTGTTGCACAAATGTTTCAATAATCAATGAAAGATTTTATTTGCCAGGCATGAGCAACATATCTATGTAATACTAGGCATAAATAGCATGTATGTTATACCAGGTATAGTCAGCATACAAATGTAACAGGCATAAACATTCATTCATATATTATTATAAATATAGGTATAAAAATGTCATAATAAACATTAGTATGTTGAAAACAGTATGAATACGTTATACCAGACATAAGCATTACATTTGTTATAATTACTGGCCAGGATACCAAGGTTTTTATATCATGTGAGAGAATGTCAGGACTCGTTTCATTTTTAGAGACTGAGTAGATAGTTGATAGTAATAGTATAATGTTCTCATTCTGCGTTATTCATTATTTTATTCAATATCTAATTTTGAACCTAAATAAAGGAAACTTACCTACATAAACAATTGTCTTCAAAGCAGTGGTGACAGCAGTTTGTACACTTACTGGGGTCCTCTGCGCACTAGTAGGTGTTGACTTCCATGTCAAAGTCAACATCGTCGACGCTAACACCAGAAACCCGCAGATTGCGCACCACGTCTGTGCAGATGATGAAGACGCACACATTGGGCACATAACGTACGATGAACTACAGTAAACATTGTGACAGCATAACCATGCGATAGACATTGTCATTCCTTCCACTTTCCATGATAATCCTTCTACCTCCATTTGTGATATGACAGACATTTGCATACTCATCGTACCGGGACTGTAGTATATTGTTGTGACATAGACACTATCCCTGACTCTTCTGACTTTTATGGTGCACAAACTGAGTGCCTTTTAGCTGAGTGTCACGGTCCATACACTATATAAATAATCCTTGATCACGTACCAGTCTCAGTGTGAAGAGACCTATATGTAAATAAGTATATTTATATCTCTTTATCATAATTTCATGCCACTGTTTTTGTAAGCTAGATTCTCATTGCAGGAAGTCTGCACTTAAACTTGTTAGGACAACAAAGCTTATTGTGTCTCATAATGTGCCCCTGAAAATGCACACCCAGCGTTTCTTTTCATTCATCTTTGTGATGAGAAGAATTTTGCTCCCTGTTATATATTTATATTTTCCCGTATTATAAAGGTGATGCTATAGCCAAGAACCACAACCCGTAAATTTCTGAACTGAAACGACCCGTGGGGCGTGTATATTGACATTAAGAGGGACATTAAAAAGGGGATAAGAAAAGCTAAAAGGGACTATGAAATTAAAGCTGCTAGGGATTCGAAAACTAACCCAAAAAGTTTTTTCCAGGTCTATAGAACAAAAGTTATAGATAAGATAGGTCCCCTTAAAAATAACTATGGGCATCTTACTGACACAGAGAATGAAATGTGCTCGATTTCAAATAATTATTTTCTCTCAGTTTTTACACAGGAAGACACTAACAATATTCCAGTAATTAATTTTTATAGTGGGCTAGAAGAAGATAAATTATGTAACATCACAGTCACTAGTGAAATGGTTGTGAAGCAGATAGACAGACTGAAGCAAAATAAGTTGCTGGGTCTGATGAGGTTTTTTCAAGGGTTCTTAAGGAATGCAAAATGGAACTCAGTGAACCATTAACTAATATTTTTAATTTATCTCTTCAAACAGGTGTAGTGTCTGATAGTTGGAAGATGGCTAATGTAATTCCTATTTTTAAATCAGGGGACAAGTCGTTACCGTCAAATTACCGCCCAATAAGCCTGACCTCAATTGTAGGCAAATTACTAGAGTCAATTATAGCTGAGATTATAAGAAGCCATCTCGATAAGCATAGCTTGATTAATGATACTCAGCATGGATTCACAAGAGGCCGGTCTTGTCTAACTAATTTATTAACTTTCTTCAGTAAAGCTTTTGAGGCTGTTGACCACGATAAAGAATTTGATATTATTTACTAAGATTTTAGTAAGGCTTTTGATAGAGTTCCGCACCAAAGACTGTTAAAAAAAGTGGCAGCTCATGGCATTGGGGGAAAAGTGCTCTCATGGATCGAGTCATGGTTCACAGACAGGAGGCAGAGAGTGTCCATAAATGGGGTTAAATCCGAGTGGGGATCTGTAACACGTGGCGTTCCACAGGGATCAGTCTTGGGCCCGTTGTTGTTTATAATATATATCAATGATCTTGATGAAGGAATTACTAGTGATATGAGCAAATTCGCCGATGACACGAAGATAGGTAGGAAAATTGATTCAAACGTAGATGTTAGGGAACTTCAGGAGGATTTAGACAAACTCTACTCTTGGTCAGAAAAGTGGCAGATGCAGTTCAATGTATAAATAACAAAAAGGCACAATACCGTGACTGGAACGATACACAAATAACCCGCACATGAAAGAGAGAAGCTTACGACGACGTTTCGGTCCGACTTGGACCATTGACAAAGTCACACTAACAGAGGTGGAGCAGGACGACTATATATAGGCAGGAAGAGGTGGAGGTAGTAGTAGTAGTAGTAGTAGTAGTAGTAGTACAAGAATTGTATATCTCCCTCTTTCTCCGTGCCCTCCGCATCTGTGATCCTCAGTTCCTTCCAGCAGAAATTTCCACTCTTCATAATTCGTTCTCCCGTCTTGGCTACCCTTCCCATTTCATAGACTCTGCCCTCTCACGTGCTAAACGCAATTTCTTCTCTCCCAAACTCTCTACTCATGGGAACTCTTCTATCCTCTGCCTTCCCTACATTTCCGGTCTTTCTAATCTCAACAATTCTCTCCGTCCCTTAGACATCAAGCTTACCTTCCGCCAGACTAACACTATTCGCACTAATCTCGTTCATACCTCTCCTCCCTCTACAGATGTTCCTGGTGTCTACTCTATTTCTTGCTCCTCCTGTCCTCTTCAATACTTCGGAGAAACTGGTCTATCTCTTTCTGACAGACTTAGGGAGCACAAAAATAGTGTTAGGCTTGCCGACACTAACAATGCTCTTTTCTGTCACGTCAGAGATCATAGAAATCCAATTGACTGGTCTTCTGCTAAAACTGTCTTCCCTACTTCCAACTCTCTAATACACAACTTTCCTTGTATGAACCTTAGCCCTGGCTTCGTCTCTGTAAATGCCTTCCTCTCCCACTACATTGTAAAATGCTCCAAACTTCAGAACACCCGTGACTTAACCTGAATCCTCATTTTTTCTTTCTTCTTCTTCTTCTTCTTCTTCTTCTTCTTCTTCTTCTTCTTCTTCTTCTTCTTCTTCTTCTTCTTCTTCTTCTTCTTCTTCTTCTTCTTCTTCTTCTTTTTCTTCTTCCTCTTCCCCTTTCCTCTCTCCTTTTCTCCTCTGGGTTGTCTTTCTCTCTCCTGTCTCGTGTTTCTGTTCCTTCTTCATTTATTTTATTTCACCACTTCCCCTTTCACGCACCTCGGTGCGCTTGCTCTCCCTCTGTGGGTTTCTAGCTCTCTTGCAGTGCTCCCCTTCCTTTGTATTTGACTGGCTCGTCTTCCTTATTTCCCACTTCTACCACTACCACTACTACTACCTCTTCTTCTTCTACTGCAACTACTGATGAAATTAAGACACATATGCGGCGTCTGGTTGTCTTTGTTGTGGAAGTTTCGCCATCAAGTGGCTGGCTGGATGGCGAAACGTCTACGGTGGGGACGCCCGGGTGTTGTGCATGTGTCATTTCATCCTGTCGGTATTTTATACAATTCTTGTACTACTACTACTACTACTACTACCTCCACCTCTTCCTGCCTATATATAGCCGTCCTGCTCCACCTCTGTTAGTGTGACTTTGTCAATGGTCCAAGTCGGACCGAAACGTCGTCGTAAGCTTCTATCTTTTATGTGCGGGTTATTTGTGTACAGTTCAATGTAGATAAATGCAAGGTTCTGAAACTCGGGAGTGTCCATAACCCTAGCACTTATAAGTTAAATAATGTAGAACTTAGCCATACAGAGTGCGAAAAGGACTTCGGGGTTATGGTAAGCAGCAACCTTAAACCAAGACAGCAATGTTAGGTAAGACACATATGCAACAGTTAGGTATCTTTATTTCGAAACGTTTCGCCTACACAGTAGGCTTCTTCAGTCGAGTACAGAAAAGTTGACAGAAGCAGAAGATACTTGAAGACGATGTAATCAGTCCATCACCCTTAAAGTTTTGAGGTGGTCAGTCCCTCAGTCTGGAGAAGAGCATTGTTCCATAGTATGAAACAATATGGAGATGAGGTGACAGGATGGAGCCTTATATAGCGCCAAGAGGTGAGACGTAGGTCACTAGAAGAGGTAAGAACTCAGATGTTGGGAGGTCAGGTCCCTCTCAAATCCTGCCGTTCTCACTAGTAGAGGTTGTCGAAGTTGATTGTAGGTCTGTACCAAGATACCCTTGTGTTGCAGTGTCTGACAGATTGAACATTAAAATGGTATAAAATACCGACAGGTTGTTAGGTAAGACACATATGCAACAGTTAGGTATCTTTATTTCGAAACGTTTCGCCTACACAGTAGGCTTCTTCAGTCGAGTACAGAAAAGTTGATAGAAGCAGAAGATACTTGAAGACGATGTAATCAATCCAGCACCCTTAAAGTTTTGAGGTGGTCAGTCCCTCAGTCTGGAGAAGAGCATTGTTCCATAGTATGAAACAATATGGAGATGAAGTGACAGGATGGAGCTTTCTATAGCGCCAAGAGGTGAGACGTAGGTCACTAGAAGGGGTAAGAACTCAGATGTTGGGAGGTCA
Source organism: Cherax quadricarinatus (assembly GCF_038502225.1). Lineage (NCBI taxonomy): Eukaryota > Metazoa > Arthropoda > Malacostraca > Decapoda > Parastacidae > Cherax > Cherax quadricarinatus. The sequence goes on along the minus strand of NC_091361.1, from coordinate 1,413,196 downwards.
GGTCCCTCTCAAATCCAGCCGTTCTCACTAGTAGAGGTTGTCGAAGTTGATTGTAGGTCTGTACCAAGATACCCTTGTGTTGCAGTGTCTGACAGATTGAACATTAAAATGGTATAAAATACCGACAGGTTGTTAGGTAAGACACATATGCAACAGTTAGGTATATTTATTTAGAAAAGTTTCGCCTACACAGTAGGCTTCTTCAGTCGAGTACAGAAAAGTTGATAGAAGCAGAAGATACTTGAAGACGATGTAATCAGTCCATCACCCTTAAAGTTTTGAGGTGGTCAGTCCCTCAGTCTGGAGAAGAGCATTGTTCCATAGTATGAAACAATATGGAGATGAAGTGACAGGATGGAGCCTTATATAGCGCCAAGAGGTGAGACGTAGGTCACTAGAAGGGGTAAGAACTCAGATGTTGGGAGGTCAGGTCCCTCTCAAATCCAGCCGTTCTCACTAGTAGAGGTTGTCGAAGTTGATTGTAGGTCTGTACCAAGATACCCTTGTGTTGCAGTGTCTGACAGATTGAACATTAAAATGGTATAAAATACCGACAGGTTGTTAGGTAAGACACATATGCAACAGTTAGGTATCTTTATTTCGAAACGTTTCGCCTACACAGTAGGCTTCTTCAGTCGAGTACAGAAAAGTTGATAGAAGCAGAAGAGACTTCCGAACAATGCTCTTCTCCAGACTGAGGGACTGACCACCTCAAAACTTTAAGGGTGATGGACTGATTACATCGTCTTCAAGTCTCTTCTGCTTCTATCAACTTTTCTGTACTCGACTGAAGAAGCCTACTGTGTAGGCGAAACGTTTCAAAATAAAGATACCTAACCGTTGCATATGTGTCTTACCTAACAACACTGCTGTCTTGGTTTAAGGTTGCTGCTCACCATAACCCCCAAGTCCTTTTCGCAATTTGTATGGCTAAGTTCTACATCATTTAACTTATAAGTGCTAGGGTTATGGACACTCCCGAGCTACATTGAACTGCATCTGCCACTTTTCTGACCAAGAATAGAGATTGTCTAAATCCTCCTGAAGTTCCCTAACATCTACGATTGAATCAATTATCCTGCCTATCTTTGTGTCATCGGCGAATTTGCTCATATCACTAGTAATACCCTCATCAAGGTCATTGATATATATTATAAACAACGGGCCTAAGACTGATCCCTGTGGTACACCACTTGTTACAGATCCCTACTCGGTTTTCACCCCATTTATGGACATTCTCTGCTTCCTGTCTGTGAGCCATGACTCGATCCATGAGAGCACCTTTCCCTGAATGCCATGAGCTGCCACTTTCTTTAACAGTCTTTGGTGCGGAACTCTATCAAAAGCCTTACTAAAATCTAAGTAAATAATATCAAATTCTTTGTCGTGGTCAACAGCCTCAAAAGCTTTACTGAAGAAAGTTAATAAATTAGTTAGACAAGAACGGCCTCTCGTGAATCCATGCTTATCGAGATGGCTTCTTATAATCTCAGCTATAATTGACTCTAGCAATTTGCCAACAACTGAGGTCAGGCTTATTGGGCGGTAATTTGACGGTAATGACTTGTCCTCTGATTTAAAAATAGGAATTACATTAGCCATCTTCCACATATCAGACACTATACCTGTTTGAAGAGATAAATTAAAAATATTAGTTAATGGTTTACAGAGTTCCATTTTGCATTCCTTAAGAACCCTTGAAAAAAGCTCATCAGGACCCGGTGACTTATTTTGCTTCAGTCTGTCTATTTGTTTCATAACCATTTCACTAGCGACTGTGATGTTACATAATTTATCTTCTTCAGGCCCACTATAAAAATTAATTACTGGGATATTGTTAGTATCTTTCTGTGTAAAAACCGGGAGAAAATAATTATTTAAAATTGAGCACATTTCATTCTCTTTATCAGTAAGATGCCCAGAGGTAAATTTCTAGTATGGATAGAGGCATGGCTTACCAATAGAAAGCAGAGAGTTACCATTAAAGGGGTGAAATCTGAATGGGGATTAGTCACTAGTGGCGTTCCACAATTATCAGTTTTAGGCCCTCTCTTGTTCATAATTTACATTAATGACCTTGATGAGGGGATTACGAGTGACATGAGAAATTTGCTGATGATACAAAGATAGGCCGTATAATTCACTCTGAGGAGGATAGCAATGGACTCCAGGACGATTTGGACAAATTAATGTCTTGGTCTACGAAATGGCAAATGAAGTTCAGTGTGGATAAGTGTAAGGTACTAGTCCTTGGTAATGAAAATAACCCTCGAAGTTATAATCTAGGTGAAGCAGAGCTTGATCATACAGAATGTGAAAAAGACTTGGGAGTCATGGTAAGCAGAAATCTAAAGCCAAGACAGCAGTGCCTTAGTGTGTGGTTACAGATTACTTGGATTTATCTCAAGAAGTATAAGTAAGAGAAGTCAAAAAGTTATTTTACAGCTCTATACTTCACTAGTGAGGCCTCATTTAGATTATGCTGCTCAGTTTTGGTCCCTTTACTAAAGGATGCATATAGACTCATTAGAGAACATACAGAGAAGAATGACTAAAATGATTTACTGTGTAAGGAATCTCCCGTATGAAGATAGACTTAAAGACTTAAATCTCCACTCTCTGGAGAGACGTAGAATGAGGGGAGATACCATTGAAATGTATAAGTGGATGACGGGCATAAACAAAGGAGATATTAATAAAGTATTGAGGGTGTCGAACCTGGTAAGAATCAGAAATAATTGATTTAAGTTGGATAAACTTAGATTTAGAAAGGACATAGGTAAGTACCGGTTTTCTAACAGAGTTGTAGATGCGTGGAACAGTCTTCCTAGTAGGGTGATAGAGGCTAGGACCTTGGGTAGCTTTAAGAAGAGATTGGACAAATATATGAGTGGGAGGGGCTGGGTTTGATTGGTGTCATTGGGTACGGGAGTTATTTCTTTGGTATGCTCTTATGTTCTTCACGATTTTCCTTTGTATGGACTGATGAAGCCGCTGTGTGGCGAAACCTTTAATCAATAAAGATACCCAAGAGTTGCGCATGTGTCTAATTTATCAACGTGTCGGTTCTCTGAACCATTCATCTTCAATCGGTCATTTATGTTACCATAATTCCTGCATGAACCACCATACCGTCAACAAGAACTCAACAAACACACTACTCCTAATCTAAATAGTGGTATGACACTATACACACACTTATACTAGTGCCAAGACATTATACACATGTATAACACTAATTATATGATTGTGCCCCAATAAATTTCCTTAAATTATATTATTTATTATTATCACACTGGCCGATTCCCAGCAAGGCGGGGTGGCCCGAAAAAGAAAAACTTTCACCATCATTCACTCCATCACTGTCTTGCCAGAAGGGTGCTTTACACTACAGTTTTTAAACTGCAACATTAACACCCCTCCTTCAGAGTGCAGGCACTGTACTTCCCATCTCCAGGACTCAAGTCCGGCCTGCCGGTTTCCCTGAACCCCTTCATAAATGTTACTTTGCTCACACTCCAACAGCACGTCAAGTATTAAAAACCATTTGTCTCCATTCACTCCAATCAAACTCGCACACAAAACCTCCTTTACCCCCTCCCTCCAACCTTTCCTAGGCCGACCCCTACCCCGCCTTCATTCCACTACAGACTGATACACTCTTGAAGTCACTGTTACGCTCCATTCCCACCACATGTCCGAACCACCTCAACAACCCTTCCTCAGCCCTCTGGACAACAGTTTTGGTAATCCCGCAACTCCTCCTAACTTCCAAACTACGAATTCTCTGCATTATATTCACACCACACATTGCCCTCAGACATGACATCTCCACTGCCTCCATCCTTCTCCTCGCTGCAACATTCATTACCCATGCTTCACACCCATGCAAGAGCGTTGGTAAAACCATACTCTCATACATTCCCCTCTTTGCCTCCAAGGACAAAGTTCTTTGTCTCCACAGGCTCCTAAGTGCACCACTCACCCTTTTCCCCTCATCAATTCTATGATTCACCTCATCTTTCATAGACCCATCCGCTGACACGTCCACTCCCAAATGTCTGAATACATTCACCTCCTCCATACTCTCTCCCTCCAATCTGATATCCAATATTTCATCGCCTAATCTTTTTGTTATCCTCATAACCTTACTCTTCCCTGTATTCACTTTTAATTTTCTTCTTTTGCACACCCTACCAAATTCATCCACCAATCTCTGCAACTTCTCTTCAGAATCTCCCAAGAGCACAGTGTCATCAGCAAAGAGCAGCTGTGACAACTCCCACTTTGTGTGTGATTCTTTATCTTTTAACTCCACGCCTCTTGCCAAGGCCCTCGCATTTACTTCTCTTACAACCCCATCTATAAATATATTAAACAACCACGGTGACATCACACATCCCTGTCTAAGGCCTACTTTTACTGGGAAATAATTTCCGTCTTTCCTACATACTCTAACTTGAGCTTCACTATCCTCGTAAAAACTCTTCACTGCTTTCAGTAACCTACCTCCTACACCATACACCTGCAACATCTGCCACATTGCCCCCCTAACCTTAAATGATAACATTAAATTATCTTAAACTTTTGATACGATATTTAACACTGCAATTTCGCGACTCTTCTGTTTATTTAACGTAAATATTAGTGCAATTTTTTTTTAAAATACATAGGAGAACAGTCATTACATGATTTTTTTTTTTTTTTTTTTTTTTAGCTCTTTCTAGTTATTACTGAAAAGAGATCAACCAAATAAACATAATACAAAAATAAAAATATTTGTTAAGATTTTTGAATTACCTTTTAAAATCATAAATGATTTTCCTGGTGGAGCATACGTATAATTATTAAAAGCATAAATATTCACGATCGACTAAGCAATAATGAAATAGGTAATGCCTTAGGAAGAATAAAAATGTGTAAACTAGCTGTTAAAAATTTTAGATGAAGTGCCTTGAACACCTCAAGTTCTTGACAATATCAGTGTGAAGAACATGAAAAATGTTCTTCTGTATAATTAATTGACAATTAATTTGAGAGTTCAACTGATTTAATAATTAATACGGGATCCTATTATTAATATTTCAGAAATAATATACTAAATTCTGTACTGTACTTCTTCAACATTAAACAGAAAAAAAAGAGTATTGAAGGAACAAACCTGCCAAGTATATATTTGCCAAAGTAAAAAACTGTCCTCGAGGAGTTTGGGAACTTTAGTAAAAAACTTCAAATTAATGATCCTCAACCATTCCGAGTAGTCCAAGACCTCGGTCCTCTCAGGCAACATTGACAAGGATTTCACTAACACGTCCACCTCCTTAGAAGAAAGAAAATAATTTCTGCATTATGTGGACGAAAAATCACCTCAGTTTCACAATATATTTTTTACTGAAGCGCATTTTTTATTTCCAACTAAACATCAGTAACATTACACATTAAATCACATGAACTATATCCGAGCTATTACGGTGTCTTCTTGTCTTAAATAACAAGAATATGTACATATATAAATGCAATTACAAAACACTTGGCATTAATGCAGTTAACAAGCTGCGGAAGGCCGAGGATCGAACCCGTTATAATTCACGAGGCTCTAACCACTGGGGGTAAGAACATATCTACTGTTAAATATCCTGGGACGAGGGAAGGAGTTCAGTTGGGTTACAGTTGGTGTCTCTGACGGAATGGAATACATTAATTATTACTTCCGAATCTTTCCTGTTAGAAGCCTCAGTTTTCCAAGATTGTACAGTCTCGGACCGTGGTTAAAAACTTTTCACCTATTGGCATATATACCATTGATTAATACCACAAACGAGTGGTATTAATCAATAACAACACTGCGACTAGCTGGGGATTCGAACTCATGTCGTTTTGGCCCACCTCATGGTGAGCAAAAATCACAAATGACGCTCTAACCAACAAGGCAACGCAATCCAATATGAATGACGCTTCCAAACGACATGGGTTCGAATCCTCGGCTACTTGCAGTGTTGTTATTGAATAATACCACTCGTTCGTGGTTACAATAATATATATATATATATATATATATATATATATATATATATATATATATATATATATATATCAACACTGCGTTAGCCAAGGATTCGAACCCATGTTGTACTGGCCTGCCTCATGGTAAGCGAAAGCCACATGACGCTTTAAACCACAGGACCACCCAACCCTACAAGAATGGTGCAGCCAGCACACAGCTAGCTGTTGGGCCGCCATCCGAGGGCATACGGAGGTGTGGGAGCTTCTAAGCTCATTTCATTCTCATCCCTGTTTGGTGTACTAGCCTCATAAGCAGTATTTACATATTAATGCTCAGAAGCTTAGAAGCTCCCACACCTCCGTATGCCTTCGGATGGCGGCCCAACAGCTAGCTGTGTGCTGGCTGCGCCATTCTTGTAGGGTTGGGTGGTGCTGTGGTTTAAAGCGTCATGTGGTTCTCGCTTACCATGAGGCAGGCCAGTACAACATGGGTTCGAATCCTTGGCTAGTGCAGTGTTGTTATTGATCAATACCACTAGTCCGTGGTCACAATAATATATAAATGCTGCTCGTGAGGCTAGTACACCAAACAGGGATGAGAATGAAATTATCTTAGAAGCTCCCACACCTTCGGATGGGGGCCCAACAGCTACAGCAGTGTTGATATATATATATATATATATATCTATATATATATATATATATATATATATATATATATACATACAAGGAATTCGCAAGAGCAGGCGAAATATACACAAACACTGATCTCTGGCTGAAGGAGACTCGAACCTACGAACCTTGGAACAAGGTACGCAGTGCTTTACCAATCTACACACACTGGACCATTTCACTCTTCTAGAGCAGTTCACATAGTACCTGGAGATTGCCTGGAGAGAGTTCCGGGGGTCAACGCCCCCGCGACCCGGTCTGTGACCAGGCCTCCAGGTGGATCAGAGCCTGATCAACCAGGCTGTTACTGCTGGCTGCACGCAATCCAACGTACAAGCCACAGCACGGCTGGTCAGGTACCGACTTTAGGTGCTTTTCCAGTGCCTGCTTGAAGACAGCCAGGGGTCTATTGGTAGTCCCCCTTATGTATGCTGGGAGGCAGTTGAACAGTCTCGGGCCCCTGACACTTATTGTATTGTCTCTTAACGTGCTAGTAACACCCCTGCTTTTCATTGGGGGGATGTTGCATCGTCTGCCGAGTCTTTTGCTTTCGTTGTGAGTGATTTTCGTGTGCAAGTTCGGTACTAGTCTCTCTAGGATTTTCCAGATGTATATAATCATGTATCTCTCCCGCCTGCATTCCAGGGAATACAGGTTTAGGAACCTCAAGCGCTCCCAGTAATTGAGGTGTTTTATCTCCGTTATGCGCACCGTGAAGGTTCTCTGTACATTTTATAGGTCAGCAATTTCACCTGCCCTGAAAGGTGTTGTTAGTGTGCAGCAATATTCCAGCCTAGATAGAGCAAGCGACCTGAAGAGTGTCATCATGGGCTTGGTATCCCTAGTTTTGAAGGTTCTCATTATCCATCCTGTCATTTTTCTAGCAGATGCGACTGATACAATGTTATGGTCCTTGAAGGTGAGATCCTCCGACTTGATCACTCCCAGGTCTTTGACGTTGGTTTTTCGCTCTATTTTATGGAAGGAATTTGTTTTGTACTTTGATGAAGATTTAATTTCCTCGTGTTTATCATATCTGAGTAATTGAAATTCCTCATCGTTGAACTTCATATTGTTTTCTGCAGCCCACTGAAAGATTTGGTTGATGTCCGCCTGGAGCCTTGCAGTGTCTGCAGTGGAAGACACTGTCATGCAGATTCGGGTGTCATCTGCAAAGAAAGACACGGTGCTGTGGCTGACATCCTTGTCTATGTCACATATGAGGATGAGAAACAAGATGGGAACGAGTACTGTGCCTTGTGGAACAGAGCTTTTCACCGTAGCCGCCTCAGACTTTACCCTGTTGACTGCTACTCTTTGTGTTCTGTTTGTGAGGAAATTATAGATCCATTACCAACTTTTCCTGTTATTCCTTTAGCACGCATTTTGTGCGCTATTACGCCATGGTCACACTTGTCGAAGGCTTTTGCAAAGTCTGTATATATTACATCAGCATTCATTTTGTCTTCTAGTGCATCTAGGACATTGTCGTAGTGATCCAGTAGTTGAGACAGACAGGAGCGGCCTGCTCTAACCCCATGTTGCCCTGGGTTGTGTAATTGATGGGTATCTAGATGGGTGGCGATCTTGCTTCTTAGGACCCTTTCAAAGATTTTTATGATATGTGATGTTAGTGCTATCGGTCTGTAGTTCTTTGCTAGTGCTTTACTGCCCCCTTTGTGGAGTGGGGCTATGTATGTTGTTTTTAGTAACTGTGGGACGACCCCCGTGTCCATGCTCCCTCTCCATAGGATGGTAAAAGCTCGTGATAGGGGCTTTGTGGAGAAATTTTCTCCAGGAGGGGGTATCAGCCCCCAGTGTGGAGAAATTTTCTCCAGGAGGGGGGTATCAGCCCCCTTCAGCCCTCTCAGCCCTGAGGGGCCACTCAGAAGGGGCGAGCATCTTGTTTACTGCTAGAGTGAGTAATTGATCACAGATGCTATGCCACGTAGTCAAGTGACCTCTGCTCCTTGCAGCGGTGTTGCAAAGTGTATTTTTATAAGAGACAATACATTCTTACTTTAGCAGGACAATTAAGGAAAATCCTGCTCCCACTTTATTACCATAGTAAAGATAGTGTACATTGTTGTCTATGATTAAGACAGCAAGAAACAAACATTCTGCTTTGCTTCATCGAGGAGGTGACAAGGATGCAAGGTACTAGGTCAGCGTTTTTTTTTTTTGTGCTGGGGGCAGTGACGGCATGGAGCGCTGTGGCGTCTGGCAGACTATCTTTGACTCTATGGAGAGTGACACTGACGCCAGGATACTGATCTGTGCGTTAGTGTGAACAAAGTGTCTCTAACACAAACACTTAATAGAAGTGTGATCAGCTTCTCTTGTGATACATTGTGAACAATAAAGACATATCTTGTGGAACATAGTGTACCACTGTGCGTTTCCTAGACAATGGAAGACGTGGACATCCAAGGACACTTCAGCTTCTATCAAGTCACCGATACCTGTCGAAGGTGTTGAGAACACCATAGCTCACGTTACAAAGAGCAAGGTATGTTACGAATTTCTTGTAGATCGGGGGATTGCGCAATTCTTGAGTCACAAGGAGATGTAATCAACCTATAATCGGCAGTAAGGTGTGGACTTTTGAGTCCAAACAAGTAGGTATTTCGTCAGCCATCATCGAATGAAATATGCTGACATAACACCCCCTAGGGGTAATTTATACTTACAAATTGTATCTCTTGACAGCCCAATGTTGTGATGGTTTCGACAGCTTCTAGACCTCGTCTGCAGGGGCGGCTGTGTAGACGATTTGCTGTCATTTATCAGCTAAGTGTTTCCTATATTTATATATATACACATAGCTGGTAAGGCCAAAATTCTAAACAGGCTTCTTGCAGTTCTTGAACACAGAGTTTCATGAGTCTGGCCCTGGCGCAGAGTGCATGGGAATGTCATTTATCACCTGTTCGAAGTCATTTGGCGTCAGGATAACATCAGATAGGATTGTGTTAACCAAATTCTGTGGCTCTCTCATAAAAAATTCATTTTGATCTTCGACTCTCAGTCTGGTTAGCGGCTTGCTAAATGCTGAGTCATACTGGGACTTGAGTAGCTCACTCATTTCCTTGCTGTCATCTGTGTAGGATCCATCTTGTTTAAGTAGGGGCCAAATACTGGATGTTGTTCTCGACTTTGATTTGGCATAAGAAAATAAATACTTTGGGTTTCTTTTTATTTCATTTATGGCTTCTAGTTCTTCCCGCGATTCCTGACTCCTATAAGATTCCTTTAGCTTAAGTTCGATGTTTGCTATTTCTCTGACCAGTGACTCCCTACGCATTTCAGATATATTGGCCTCTTTTAGCCGCTCTGTTATTCTTTTCCACCGCCTGTAAAGGGAGCGCCTGTCTCTTTCTATTTTACATCTACTCCTCCTTTTTCTTAAAGGAATAAGCCTTGAAAATACATCGAGTGCCACCGAGCTAATCTGTTCTAGGCATAAGTTGGGGTCTGTGTTGCTTAGTCTATCTTCCCAGCTTATATCGTTTAGGACTTGATTTACTTGGTCCCACTTTATGTTCTTGTTATTGAAGATGAATTTGGTGAAGGCTCCCTCTTGATTAATCTCATTTTGTCAGTCTGGGGCTCCGCGCATACATGTCTGAACCTCGATTATGTTGTGTTCTGAGTATATTGTTTTTGATATGGTGACATTTCGTATCAGATCATCATTGTTAGTGAAGATGAGGTCTAGTGTATTCTCCAGTCTAGTAGGCTCCATTATTTGCTGGTTTAAGTTGAATTTTGTTGAGAGATTTAAAAGCTCGTGTGTGTGTGAGTTCTCGTCAGAACTGCCTCCTGGTGTTATCACTGCAACAACATTATTTGCTATATTCCTCCATTTTAGGTGCCTCAAGTTGAAATTCCCCAGGAGCAAGATGTTGGGGGCAGGAACTGGCAGATTTTCCAGACAGTGGTCAATTTTTCACAGCTGTTCCTGAAATTGCTGGGACGTTGCATCCGGAGGCTGGTAGACTACCACAATGACAAGGATTTGTTTCTCGATCTTTACTGCTAAAACTTCCATTACATCATTTGAGGCATTAAGCAGTTCTGTGCAAACAAGTGACTGCGATATACAGGCCAACCCTTTCTCCCCTTTTGCCTGTTCACTCTGTCGCATCTGTATAGGTTGTAACCTGGGATCCATATTTCGTTGTTCAAGTGATCCTTTATGTGGGTCTCAGTGAAATCCGCGAACATTGCATTTGCCTCTGCAAGCAATCCACGAATGAAAGGTATTTTGTTGTTCGTTGCTGGCTTTAGACCCTGAATATTTGCAAAGAAGAATGTCATCGGACTGGTGGTATTGATAGTACTGGGGACGACTTTTTTTCCGGCACTAGTATCTGTATCTGTTGGTTTGGAGTGAAGGCCATCGACTGTGGTTCCACACCAGAAATGACTGGATTTGGCGTACGATTTCTGCCATTTCTTGCCAGTTTTTTTACTTTCCTGGCATTAAAAACCTCTCCCTCTTGAGTGGCTGTGACTACCCAGGTTTTCCCATGGCCTGGATATACATTCATGAATGAGGTGTTTTTTTAAGAAAATAATACTGCGACTAGCCCAGGATCGAACCCCTGATATTTTATCATGCGTCCCGAGAAGCTTGCCAAATTTCTGAGACTCCTTAGTCCAAAGGGAAGAAAAAGGAAATTAGTTCTGTAGCTTCCATGGCCACGTATGTGCTCGCATCAGGGGTGGCATGTCCGGTGGTACTGGGCACCTGATGTTAGAAACACTGATGGCGAAGTGGACTAAGACGTCTTGGAATTTTGGTGGGCTTCCTAAGTGTGCTAAAATAACAGGGGTTTGAATCCCGGCTAGTCGTGCCTAATACGCAAAACTTTTGGCCGAACTCCCTTAAAAATTAGACTATCATCCCCTCTAAAAAAAAATTCGAATTGAAAGAAATAATTTTTTTCAGTACCAGTGATGTAAACAATTAGTTTCCTTAATCAAATCTAATTTAGAAACCTCCCTTAACTTAAATTAATCTAATGCATTTTTTCTTACCTAAATTCTGCTATATATATCATAGGTCAGTTTAAATTGATTTAATATTACTTAAAATTAATGATATATATATTTTTTCGTCGTGCTGAGACTGAATTTCGCAGATATGTCAAAAAAAAAGTTATACATGCATACATTTATACATATATCTGTTTATGCATTGATACACGTATGCAAACATTCACACATTGGTGCATGCATATACTGATAAGCTTAAACTTTAATATATGCATTCAATGCATAGAGCCTACATTATGAGAGAAGTTAAATAAATAAAATTTTATATCTTGAGCTGTAAAGCCAATATTAAAAGTTACCTTTTTTTCATTGATATCATAACATAAAACATCATATAATACAAAATTTAAACATAAGTCTTACCCTACGTTGTAAGAAGCCAAGTGCTCCTCTGAAGGAACCATTAGGCATCTTATCCAAAGGAGCAAAATTTTCGCTAATCTCGGATGTGAAGTTGAGTTTCCACATAAATTTCTCCAGCATATCTCCCAGCAGTTTGTCCTGTAACTAAAAATAATTGTTATAATAAATACCAGGTATTAACCTAAATACTAGCAGGAAGCTTTTGACTATCACAAATTGTTAAATAATTTAAATTTACTAGTAGAAATATGGTTAAACTTCAAATCACTGTCAACATGACTCAAGAAATCGTAATGACACGATTGCAAACAAACCATACCCCCGGCCGGGATTGAACCCGCGGTCATAGAGTCTCAAAACTCCAGCCCGTCGCGTTAGCCACTAGACCAGCTAGCCACAATAAGATTCATCCAACTAGGTATATTTCTACACCATAGGAAGGTTAGCACAGGCACCACTGTGACCACAAATGCAAGTGTTTTACAGACGAATCTCGCGACGGGCTGGAGTTTTGAGACTCTATGACCGCGGGTTCAATCCCGGCCGGGGGTATGGTTTCACTGTCTACATATTTTCATGGATTGTGGGAAGTCGAGCTATTGGAAAAGAAATTAGAAGCCAGTCCTGTGTAGTGAGCTTAGTAGGTAAGGTTGGGGTACCTGAGGTAATAACAATGGGGGGATCTTTAACTGAACTTTGAACAGGTTTGTTAATCAAGAATACGTAATGTAAAACAGAGACAAATAAGTGCACGAGATAGGATATAGAGAATAATGCCAGCTGCTTTTTGACTAAGTATGAATAGCTAAAATGCTAACAGGTAAACTTCTGGATGTTTATGTTTTTATACCCCTCAAGGAAGGTTCCTTGATGTTGGTGAGGGGCTCTTGATTTAGGGAATTGGATCTGTGCTCCAGTTCCCCGAATTAAGCCTGAATGCCTTCCACATCCCCCACCAGGCGCTGTATAATCCTCCGGGTTTAGCGCTTCCCCCTTGATTATAATAATAATAATATGTTTTTTAAGGGGCAATAAATATATCAGAACATAATTTAATTGCAGCTACAGTCACAATAAGTGGAAGATGGGATAAAATGACGATCGAGACCAGTGCTCATAGCAGAGTTAGGGACGGCCAAAAGGAAATCTGAATGTGGTGCCTTCACCGTAAGGAAACAAACTTTGTCGTTTCCTGATGTATCTCTTAACATTGCTTGGGCGATTCTTTCCATTATCAGTCTGATCCAGTGGGACTGTTTGTGATCTCTGAGATGGGCTGGTATGCTCGAACAGCCTGATAGACTATTCCACTGCGCAGTTACTTTGATGAACTTTGGTAGTGAGCTCAGAGCGTTCAGAGACAATCTCCTTAACTAGTTCACGGGATGCATGTACGATGGAAGAAATACTGATGATAGAACTTGCGTTGGCTTGCGTGTCCATAGACCTCCCAGTCGAAATGGAAGTGTTGCTTGATGCCATTGGTGACTTTCCAGTGACAAATTCAATGGAATCCTAAAAATAGATCTCAGGAAGGCGTCATATTCACTATGTGTTGGGCTGTCGAAGAAGGGTGCAACCTCAAGGAATAGGTTAATCTAGGCAGAGTTAGACACCTATAAAGAGAAAAAGAGCATGGGACACACAGATCACTTAATCTCTTCTTCATCCTCTACAGGTCGTTCAGTTTGTCCTTGAGGACTGTAATTAGTCTGACGACCCAGTGGTGCTCCCAATAGAATGGTCATGTAAGGGGTGCTAGTCGAGACTTCAGATAGGATTCATCTCATAGCTATAATGATTTTCTGGAAGGGTTGAGGATAAGTCCCAAAGCATTTCCTTCTGACTTCACCAGCTGAAGGTTCCATACCAGGGACTCTTCTGTGCCTACCAGAGTGCCATCATATTGAGCTCGCTGGACAGGCTTTGCAGAAGAGTGAGTCTTCCTTCTGAGCACTGATGAAGTAATTTCAAGCTCGCCTATCGAAGAATTGAATTTTTTGCTGTAACCATGTGAAATAAAGGGAAAAAGGTTGTTAATTCGAAAAGAAGAACCGATGCAGCAGTGCCAGACACTGTATTTACGCGGTCGTATTCAAGTGTAAATCACCACATATCCTTCTGGAAATGGCTCAGTCGATTCATAATCTTTTGATTTCTAGCAAAATTAACTATCCGTTGATGGGATCATCAACATGGTTCTTGTTGCTGACACTGGTCCCCCTGACTGTGTGCTTGCCTCGAGCTTCTAAGTTTTCGGGCCTTCAATATACCTGTTTTAGGTCTGTGAATTTCCCTGCATGAGATACTGTCTTGCTAACAGTGGATTTGATGCCATCAAGAGATCATTGCATTTGAAGAGGATACCATGGGAGTTATCAGTCCGTGGAGGCAGTGGGCTGCCCTCTTCGGGAAGCATATGTGACCCAGCACAGCCACTGCATGCGAGAATACGGCCATTCTTATTGAGTCCCCAACATGTGCTTTCTCTCATTGTTAGGTGCTCTGTCTCCCTTAATTTGTGGATGGCTAAGTGCAACATCACCTGCCATTCTCAATCTGTCAGATAAACTTGAGCTTAATAGAAAAAAGCACTTGTGGGTAAAGTACACTGGGCGGATGCTGTTCACGGTGAGGGAGAAAGAGTGAGACAAGGGAGAACAGTGTCACAAATGTATTGGTTGACGGCCTCATGGGAGGTAACAGAGGAAGAGAGGGAGTATGACAGATGACTTTCACTTGGAACACAGGACTAGCCATGCCAAAAAAATACATAGAGATGCCTCCTGCCTGTCTTTGGCTGAGTTGCCGGAACTGTCAGTCACTGGAAGATCACCATTGGGAATGAGCAACAGGAGGTACTACCGTCCTGCCAAGTGAGTATAAAACGGAAAACTGTAATTGTTTTACGTGAAGGTAGGATTGCTGGTGTCTTTTTTCTGTCTCATAAATGTGCAAGGTTTCAGTTACGTCTTGCTATTTCTACTTACACTTGAGCCACACTATACATGCATGTACAACAAGTATATATATATATATATATATATATATATATATATATATATATATATATATATATATATATATATATATATATATATATATATATATATATATTTACTAAATATATATATATATATATATATATATATATATATATATATATATATATATATATATATATATATATATATATATATATATATATATATATATATATATATATATATACGTCTGGTGTAAACTGTGGGACCCACAGCCTCGGAAAAGTGGATAAAAAGGATTCAAGGTTGAATATTTGGATTTCTTCCTGAAGCCGTTTGAATATTCCACTTTCCCTACCACCCCATTATTTCATATTTTTTTTTTTACCAGTAGGAATATTTTATTACATAATATGGAACAAAAGATTTAAGAGATACATTGTTGATATAAAGGTGGCATATTCGGTACATGTTGTTACGTGTGTATCACCGATTATAAGGCGAAAATCTCATCCAGCTCCTCAGAGCTGGGACGTGTGCCCAAAGTACAGCAGGCATTACCCCTTTGAACAGCAGCACTGAGCCGCTGGAACAGAAAACTAGCTTCCCTGGGATCCCTAGTTACTCTGATGAGTCTTTTTTCCAGTTTCTTAAGGAATTTAGATGCATTCTTTCCCCATGAGCCAAGGGTCTCTGAGCCTATGGGAACAAACATATAATGATGGGCAAGTTCTCCATATTTTCTAGACTTTTGGGACTCCCTGAAGCTGGCAGCTGCCCCTCCTTCCTCCCTGGTGTATTGGAGATAGGTATCAGCCAAGGTAGATGTACATATATAGTCCCACACCACCTGCTTCCCATCTGTCCATGCTTGAAGGGTGATACCATCTGGACGCTTCTGGCTGCCATCAGATCTGCATAGCTGGGGTGGCTCCCTTACTGCTGGGCATCCGGCTGTTGTGAGGCTCCTCTTGATAATATCATTAGCCTCCTCATGTCTTGCAATCTTTCCCTGGGATTTACGGCACACAAGACCGTGGTACCCGAATCGGTCTGCTGCTTCACTGCCACAAATGCACCTGTGTTCGGCTAGAATAGGGGCGGCAAGTCGAAGGGCAACACCGATGCGGATGGTCTGTGGGTCGAGGCGTGTGCCAAGGCTGGAGTTGGGAACAGCCAACAGAAAGTCCCCAGCATGAGGGGCTCTGACTGCCAGGAGGCGGGCTCTATCCTTCCCTGACACACTCTGAAGCATTGTTGAGGCTATATTTTCCACTATTGGACCATCCCAGTGCGATTGTTTGTAGTTGTTGGGGGGAGCAGGTCTGGTTTCTGAGCCCGTTAGATTATCCCAGATCATTGCTCCGTCAATGAATTTTTGGTCCTGGACTCCAATCTTGTCCCTAAGATGTTCAGGGAGAATCGCTGCTACAAGCTCTCTGGATGCAATACATGAGGACAGAAAAGCAGGTAACGCAATCTGTGATGACTTGCGGACACCAATGCCTCCTAGTCTGACTGGAAGTGTAGCTTGGTTATACTGCCCGTCTTCTAGAGTAAGGTTAATTAAGTACTTTCGTAAAAATCTGCCTCAGGATACTGTCATATTCGTGCAGTATAGGGTTATCATATGAAGGTGCACATCTTAGGAAATATGTCAACCTGGGCAGACTCAAGCACTTTGTGAGAAGGTACAAGGCATCGTGGGCGTCAAGATTGCCTATTCGTTGTTCCATTCTCCTTAACTTTTCCAATTTCTTCCTGAGAATTGTCAATGACATTGCTTCCCATAGGTGCTCCTAGCAAGACACTGTGGGGGCAATGACTGCTGCTCCTGGTAGTTTTGATCTCACTGCATTTATCACTTGTTGATTGACTGAGATGATTTCACATATGGATGGATTCAGGATGAGACCCATTTCCTGTCCCCGTGTCATTACCTGTGTAAGATCATGTACGAGGGACTCCTTTGTACCTGCTAGTGTGCCATCATCTAGGAACCAGATGTTTAGCTCGCTGGTCAGTCTGACTGTGATTTCCCTAACTGCTATACAGAAAAGAAATGGTGCAAGAGGATCTCCTTGTTGGACACCCTCCGATGATGTGATTTCATGCTCTCCAAAGAGAAGCATTGATTACTTGCTATACCCAGCTGAAAGAAAAGGGAAAAGAGCAGGGAAATGTTCTTGTACTGCTGCTAATGCACGTCTCTTTTCAGGAGATTGAATGCATTCTTGAAATCTAATTTTACCACTGCATTGTCCTCAGGCAGGTTGTTGATATTCGCCCTTGTTGCATGAACCGCTGCTTCACTTCCTTGAGAGACCCCAAAGCCAAGCTGGTTTGGTTGAAGCATCATGGCTGCCTGTGCACGAATACTTCGGACAACAGCTTTGGATATGAGGCGGCGTAACGTGTTGCCTACTGCAATTGGCCGAATTCCTCCATCCTTCTTTTTAAGTGCACAAAGTGCTGCACCAAAAAAGAATGGTTTAATTTCATCAGGAATCAGACCAGCCAAGGAATTGTTGACGAACCTTGTGATCTCTGAAAGCAGTGTCTCTGCAATTTCCCCAATAACTGGAGTAACCATTTCCTTTAAATGCTGTGGCCTTATATATGTGTATATATATATATATATATATATATATATATATATATATATATATATATATATATATATATATATATATATATATATATATATATATATATATATATATATATATATATATATATATATATATATATATATATATATATATATATATATATATATATATATATATATATATATATATATATATATATATATATATATATATATATATATATATATATATACGTCTGGTGTAAACTGTGGGACCCACAGCCTCGGAAAAGTGGATAAAAAGGATTCAAGGATAAATATTTGGATTTCTTCCTGAAGCCGTTTGAATATTCCACTTTCCCTACCACCCCATTTTTTCATATTTTTTTTTTTTTACCAGTAGGAATATTTTATTACATAATATGGAACAAAAGATTTAAGAGATACATTGTTGATATAAAGGTGGCATATACAGTACATGTTGTTACGTGTGTATCACCGATTATAAGGCGAAAATCTCATCCAGCTCCTCAGAGCTGGGACGTGTGCCCAAAGTACAGCAGGCATTACCCCTTTGAACAGCCGCACTGAGCCGCTGGAACAGAAAACTAGCTTCCCTGGGATCCCTAGTTACTCTGATGAGTCTTTTTCCCAGTTTCTTAAGGAATTTAGATGCATTCTTTCCCCATGAGCCAAGGGTCTCTGAGCCTATGGGAACAAACATATAATGATGGGCAAGTTCTCCATATTTTCTAGACTTTTGGGACTCCCTAAAGCTGGCAGCTGCCCCTCCTTCCTCCCTGGTGTATTGGAGATAGGTATCAGCCAAGGTAGATGTACATATATATTCCCACACCACCTGCTTCCCATCTGTCCATGCTTGAAGGGTGATACCATCTGGGCGCTTCTGGCTGCCATCAGATCTGCATAGCTGGGGTGGCTCCCTTACTGCTGGGCATCCGGCTGTTGTGAGGCTCCTCTTGATAATGTCATTAACCTCCTCATGTCTTGCAATCTTTCCCTGGGATTTACGGCACACAAGACCGTGGTACCCGAATCGGTCTGCTGCTTCACTGACACAAATACACCTGTGTTCGGCTAGAATAGGGGCGGCAAGTCGAAGGGCAACACCGATGCGGATGGTCTGTGGGTCGAGGCGTGTGCCAAGGCTGGAGTTGGGAACAGCCAACAGAAAGTCCCCAGCATGAGGGGCTCTGACTGCCAGGAGGCGGGCTCTATCCTTCCCTGACACACTCTGAAGCATTGTTGAGGCTATATTTTCCACTATTGGACCATCCCAGTGCGATTGTTTGTAGTTGTTGGGGGGAGCAGGTCTGGTTTCAGAGCCCGTTAGATTATCCCAGATCATGGCTCCGTCAATGAACTTTTGGTCCTGGACTCCAATCTTGTCCCTAAGATGTTCAGGGAGAATCGCTGCTACAAGCCCTCTGGATGCAATACATGAGGACAGAAAAGCAGGTAGCGCAATCTGTGATGACTTGCGGACACCAATGCCTCCTAGTCTGACTGGAAGTGTAGCTTGGTTCCACTGCCCGTCTTCTAGAGTAAGGTTAATTAAGTACTTTCGTAAAAATCTGCCTCAGGATACTGTCATATTCGTTCAGTATAGGGCTATCATATGAAGGTGCACATCTTAGGAAATATGTCAACCTGGGCAGACTCAAGCACTTTGTGAGAAGGTACAAGGCATCGTGGGCGTCAAGATTGCCTATTCGTTGTTCCATTCTCCTTAACTTTTCCAATTTCTTCCTGAGAATTGTCAATGGCATTGCTTCCCAGAGGTGCTCCTAGCAAGACACTGTGGGGGCAATGACTGCTGCTCCTGGTAGTTTTGATCTCACTGCATTTATCACTTATTGATTGACTGAGATGATTTCACATATGGATGGATTCAGGATGAGACCCATTTCCTGTCCTCGTGTCATTACCTGTGTAAGATCATGTAGGAGGGACTCCTTTGCACCTGCTAGTGTGCCATCATCTAGGAACCAGATGTTTAGCTCGCTGGTCAGTCTGACTGTGATTTCCCTAACTGCTATACAGAAAAGAAATGGTGCAAGAGGATCTCCTTGTTGGACACCCTCCGATGATGTGATTTCATGCTCTCCAAAGAGAAGCATTGATTCCTTGCTATACCCAGCTGCAACAAAAGGGAAAAGACCAAGGAAATGTTCTTGTACTGCTGCTAATACCACGTCTCTTATCAGGAGATTGAATGCATTCTTGAAATCTAATTTTACCACTGCATTGTCCTCAGGCAGGTTGTTGCTATGCACCCTTGTTGCATGAACCGCTGCTTCACTTCCTTGAGAGACCCCAAAGCCAAGCTGGTTTGGTTGAAGCATCATGGCTGCCTGTGCACGAATACTTCGGACAGCAGCTTTGGATACGAGGCGGCGTAACGTGTTGCCTATTGCAATTGGCCGAATTCCTCCATCCTTTTTTTTAAGTGCACAAAGTGCTGCACCAAATAAGAATGGTTTAATTTCATCAGGAATCAGACCAGCCAAGGAATTGTTGACGAACCTTGTGATCTCTGAAAGCAGTGTCTCTGCAGTTTCCCGAATAACTGGATTAACCATTTCCTTTAAATGCTGTGGCCTTTTTCCAGTGTAACCCCCAGCAGAGCAAGATGGGAATTACATTATTGCTTTGTAAATGTGTGAGTCTTCCACAATCAATGGTTCCACAGTGGGGACAGAGATGTTGGAACTGTTGGTGCCCCTGGTTTCCCTGGCAGGGTGCTTCCCTGGGAGCAACTGTATCTTCACTGGTAATAATTCTGATTGCCCCGACTGTGTTGCCCTCTTCAATTTTCTTGCTCACCTGGACTCTCACTTTTTCACTGTCAGTGGAGTGAGTGGGGATTCTGCCTCTCCCAAGTCGGCCATCTCCCACCGAGGCAGGGTGACCCAAAAAAGAAGAAAATCCCCAAAAAGAAAATACTTTCATCATCATTCAACACTTTCACCTCACTCACACATAATCACTGTTTTTGCAGAGGTGCTCAGAACACAACAGTTTGGAAGCATATACGCATAAAGATACACAACATATCCCTCCAAACTGCTAATATCCCGAAACCCCTCCTTTAGAATGCAGGCATTGTACTTCCCAATTCCAGGACTCAAGTCCGGCTATATAAAAATAACCGGTTTCCCTGAATCCCTTCCCTAAATATTACCCTGCTCACTCTCCAACAGATCGTCAGGTCGCAAATATCATTCGTCTCCATTCACTCCTATCGAACACGCTCATGCACGCCTGCTGGAAGTCCAAGACCCTCGCCCACAAAACCTCCCTTACCCCTTCCTTCCAACCTTTTCGAGGACAACCCCTACCCCGCCTTCCTTCTCCTAAAGATTTTAACGCTCTCCATGTCATTCTACTTTGATCCATTCTCTCTAAATGACCAAACCACCTCAACAACTCCTCTTCAGCCCTCTGACTAATACTTTTATTAACTCCACACCTTCTCCTAATTTCCACACTCCGAATTTTCTGCATAATACTTACACCACACATTGTCCTTACACAGGACATCTCCACTGCCTCCAGCCGCCTCCTTGCTGCTGCATTTACCACCCAAGCTTCACACCCATATAAGAGTGTTTGTACTACTATACTTTCATACATTCCCTTCTTTGCCACCATAGATAACGGTTTTTAGTCTCCACATATACCTCAACACACCACTCACCTTTTTTCCCTCATCAATTCTATGATTAACCTCATCCTTCATAAATCCATCCGCCGACACGTCAACTCCCAAGTATCTGAAAACATTCACTTCTTCCATACTCCTCCTCCCCAATTTGATATCCAATTTTTCTTTATCAAAATCACTTGATACCCTCATCGCCTTACTCTTTTCTATGTTCACTTTCAACTTTCTACCTTTACACACACTCCCAAACTCGTCCACTAACCTTTGCAATTTTTCTTTAGAATCTCCCATAAGCATAGTATCATCAGCAAAAAGCAACTGCGACAATTCCCATTTTGTATTTGATTCCCCATAATTTAATCCGACACCTCTCCCAAACACCCTAGCATTTACTTGTTTTACAACCCCTTCTATAAATATATTAAACAACCATGGTGACATTACACATTCCTGCCTAAAACCTACTTTTACCGGGAAGTAGTCTCACTATCCTCATAAAAACTCTTTACAGCATTTTGTAACTTACCACCAATTCCATATACTTGCAACATCTGCCACACTGCTCCCCTATCCACTTTATCATATGCCTTTTCTAAATCCATAAATGCAATAAAAACTTCCCTACCTTTATCTAAATACTGTTCCCATATATGCTTCAATGTAAACACTTGATCTAGACATCCCCTACCCACTCTGAAACCTCCTTGCTCATCTGCAATCCTACATTCTGTGTTACCTCTAATTCTTTGAATTATAACCCTACCGTACACTTTTCCTGGTATACTCAGTAAACTTATTCCTCTACAATTTTTACAATCTCTTTTGTCCCCCTTCCCTTTATAAAAAGGGACTATACATGCTCTCCGCCAACCCCTAGGTACCTTCCCCTCTTTCATACATTCATTAAACAAAAATTTCAACCACTCCAACACTATATGCCCCACTGCTTTTAACATTTCTGCCATGATCCCGTCAGTTCCCGCTGCTTTACCCCCTTTCATTCTACGTATTGCTTCACGCACTTTCCCCACACTCACATCCTGTTCTTCTTCACTCCTAAAAGTTGGTATATCTCCCTGGCCAGTGCATGAAATTACCGCCTCCCTTTCTTCGTCGACTTTGAAAAGTTCCTCAAAATATTCTCGCCATCTACCCAAAACCTCCATCTCCCCATCTACTAACTCCATTACTCTGTTTTTAACTGACAAATCCATTCGTTCCCTAGGATTTCTTAATTTGTTTAACTCCAATTTTTTTTTTATATTCATTAAAATTTCTTAACAGTGCCTCTCCCACTCTATCATCTGCTCTCCTTTAGCACTCTCTCACCACTCTCTTCACCTTTCTTATACTCTCCATATACTCTACTCTTCTTATAACGTTTCTGCTTTGTAAAAACGTCTCATAAGCTACCTTTTTCTCTTTTATCACACCCTTTACTTCATCATTCCACCAATCACTCCTCTTTCCTCCTGCACCCACCCTTCTATAACCACAAACTTCTGCCCCACATTCTAATACTGCATTTTTAAAGCTATTCCAACCCTCTTCAACCACCCCACTACTCATACTTGCACCAGCCCACCTATCTGCCTATAGTTGCTTATATCTCGCCCGAACTTCCTCCTCTCTTAGTTTATACACTTTCACCTCTCTCTTACTTCTTGTTGCCATTTTCTTCTTTTCCCATCTACCTCTTACTCTCACTGTAGCTACAACTTAATAATGATCCGATATATCAGTTGCCCCTCTATAAACGTGTACATCCTGGAGCCTACCCATCAACCCTTTATCCACCAATACATAATCTAACAAACTACTTTCATTACATTTCATCTAATATCTCTAGCATTACCTCTGTGTATGAAACTTTTAGAATGCTGCCTTTCAGGGAGGTTAAAGGCCGAAGAAGAGAAGTAGAATGTAGTAGCTGGCCTTGTTGCAGGCAGCCTTTAGTGCGTAGCTCGTAGCTGCCACCATCAACTAGTCTCGCCTCCCTCAGCAGTCCTTTACACCTTCTTCCTTCCTAAATCATAGTTCACTGAGACACTGCACGCAAAAAAAACACTTATTCATCAGTAATTATTTATAATTAATTTAATGACAAATTGAGATGAAATATGTCCAGAAGAAACCAATACAGAATGATCTGTAATCATGTTGCGTGCTAACATCGCGCTCACTTTATATAATGGCTCCTCAAGAAGGACTAGACGAACTGCCAGCGGGATGCTGGAGCACAAATCTCTCTCCAAGATGTTTCCTCCCACTGGGGCCAACATTAATGTGTCCATCTAATGATATATTTAAGTAAGTAAAATTACCATAATAAATAAGTTAAACCTACAATACACTTCACCAAGATGAGATAGAAATAGCAGTGAATATAATATAAGTACATATTTCATATTTGGAAAAGTCGAGGACAAATTAGTACAAAAGAACAAGAAGAAGAAACATTGTGTAATGAAAAGTAAAAAAAAAAAAAAATAGGATCTACTGGAAGGCAATTTGATTCTAATTTTGGTTTGATTTGAAATGAGACATTTAGTACCAATTAGCATTATCAATAATAATTTTTCTTTAAGTAAAGACACATTCAAAATTAAAGCAACTCCTTCACATTCGAATATGCTAATACTTACAAATACATAAGTGATATTACTTACAAATATATAAGTGATATTACTTACAGGTCCAAATATTCTTCTACAGAGAAGCTGAAATTAAGCACAATTAAAATTATTAAAAAAAAATATTTAATCGAAGCATTAAATTTTTAAGAAAATGTAAAATTTTCGTACATATAAGAAATTATTTTACTAATTATATTCATACATTTTAAATCTTCTTGTTAGATTATGAGTAATATTGAGATAATGGTGAATATTTATAATGATTTTATCCCATTATCTAAAATTTAAGATCAAAATTCTTAAGTTTCTGTATTTTCTTAAAAAATATAAAAGACTCAGGATCCTGATGGTAATTCTTCATTAAGGAAACAACGAGGGTAGTTGATAGCAGCAGAAATATTATGTCATAAGAGAAGTACTTGACTCAGAGAGCAGACGATTCCATTGGAGATACACAAATAAATATGACAGTATGATAAATACTGGTTAATGGAATGTGGATATGAACAACAGAAGACAAGAGAATTATTTGGTCTATCAAGGACGTTCTTCACAAGATATTATTTTTCAGTGGGAACAGTATATATAGAAAGGTCGTTAGACGTAATTCAGGTGCATGACGTAGATCAGGTGTATGACGTTGATCAGGTGCATGACGTTGATCAGGTGCATGAAGTAGATCAGGTGCATGACGTAGATCAGGTGCATGACGTAGATCAGGTGCATGACGTAGATCAGGTGCATGAAGTAGATCAGGTGCATGACGTAGATCAGGTGCATGACGTAGATCAGGTGCATGAAGTAGATCAGGTGCATGCCGTAGAATCAGGTGCATGAAGTAGAACAGATGCATGACGTAGATCAGGTGCATGAAGTAGATCAGGTGCATGACGTAGATCAGGTGCATGAAGTAGATCAGGTGCATGACGTAGATCAGGTGCATGAAGTAGATCAGGTGTATGTCGTAGATCAGGTGCATGACGTAGATCAGGTGCATGAAGCAGATCAGGTGCATGACGTAGATCAGGTGCATGACGTAGATCAGGTGCATGACGTAGATCAGGTGCATGACGTAGATCAGGTGCATGAAGTAGATCAGGTGCATGACGTAGATCAGGTGCATGACGTAGATCAGGTGCATGAAGTAGATCATGTGCATGACGTAGATCAGGTGCATGAAGTAGATCAGGTGCATGAAGTAGATAAGGTGCATGACGTTGATCAAGTACATGATATAGATCAGGTGCATGAAGCAGATCAGGTGCATGACGTAGATAAGATGCATGAAGTAGATCAGATGCATGACGTAGATTAGGTGCATGACGTAGATCAGGTGCAGGATGTGGATCAGGTGCATGACGTAGATCAAGTACATGAAGTAGATCAGGTGCATGACGTAGATCAGGTGCATGTCGTAGATCATGTGCATGACGTTGATCAGGTGCATGATACAGATAGGTGCATGACGTAGATCAGGTGCATGACGTAGATCAGATGCATGACGTAGATAAAATGCACGACGTAGATCAGGTGCAGGATGTGGATCAGGTGAAGGATGTGGATCAGGTGCAAGATGTAGATCAGGTGCAGGATGTGGATCAGGTGAAGGATGTGGATCAGGTGCAAGATGTAGATCAGGTGCAGGATGTGGATCAGGTACGGGAAGTAGATCAAGTGAAGGAAGTAGAACTGGTATTGAAAACAGATCATTTTTATTAAAGAAATTTGGAGATTATTTTCCATATGATAACTTTTAGTCTGATTACATTTAATTCTTGATTACAGTTGCAATGCATACCAACTTACTCCGCACTCTACACAATACTATTCGCATGTAGTGAGACACAGGAGCCTGGGGTTACCTTCCTGGGGTTACCTTCCTGGGGTTACCTTCCTGGGGTTACCTTCCTTGGATCCCGCAGCTGCGGAAATACATCTGATTTCGTTTTTGCTATTTATATGTTCATTATTTTCTTCTTGTGGAAAATTACATTTATCTGGATGTAACTCATAATGTACATACCAGTAAATGATAACAAAGATAATTATTATTTATCAAAGTTACATAGACAAATAGGAATTTGGGACACCTAGGTCGCAAAAATGTCCCCCTTCGATACCTACAACTGTCATATCCACATGTTGCTCTAGACCTATTAATTATAAATGAAATATGCATCACCAGGAATTCTGGTAAATATGTAAGTTTGTGGACTGAATATTAAAGTTAATAAATGATTATCTATACACATTTATATAATAGAAAGAGAATATATCTTAATATCACTCACCAATTTGACTGGAAATTAATGTGTATCACACTCAAAAACCTCATTCTAACCAAATTTATGAAGATAATGCTGGCCAGAATTATAGCACAAATTTAGATAGCTTATCTGAGGTTCCTGGAGCTGTGTTGTCCAGTCGTCTGATATCTCAAGTTATGCAGAAATGCACATCCCACAATTTTGGCTCCTATTTGAGAGGTGTCAGCCCAATTTAACCTCTAGTGACGAAAATTCTTCCGATTATTCACTAACATTTCTTGTCTAATTCAAACAACAATGACGAGTCTCGTCTGCGCAGGCGCAGAAATTCCCATTTTTTATAACATAATTTTCATTAAATATAATATAGGCCATCTATTTACCTATAAATTACCGTATTTCCGGAAAATATACAGTATTTTCCACACTTCTAGAGACTGACCTGTATTGCAGCCATGCATACCCAGTCGGCTGGTCCTACCACCAGGACAGCCACTGAGCGCCGTGGAAGAGGTTCCCGTCCATATAAGAATGTCCAGTCTATTCTTGACCAGAGAGATGTACGGTTACGTATATTGAAGTATTTCTCATCAGCGACTGTAGCACTGAAGATGTTAGCACCGACCCTTTGGGTTGCATAATCTGGCTCTAGGTGCATCTCGCTGGTCACACCCAGTGACCAAGCACTTCTTACAACATCGTGTACATCTGGTCATTTACCAAGATAAGGTAATTAGTTTGTACAATTTGTTTTTTGATCAATTTTGAAGAGTCGAGATGGTCTAAAGAGATTTTAGTTAGTACCATATATTTAACAAGCTGATATTGCTTTTATTAAAATAATAAAAAAAAATCTAACATGTTTTATACAATCAAAGTGATCATTGTGTAGGGGAGACCGGGCCTAGTTGGCAACAGGGGTAAGTTGACACACTTGTAATAATTCAAATATTTACCACTACACGACGTTGTTATTTACATCATAGGATCACCACGAGCTTCCTCACTCACCAACAAGCTACCATACCAAGAGGTTGCAGTGCATAACTGGAGTGGGGAAAAATCTGATTTTGATGCCGGTAAGAAAATAATCATTCGCTTGTATTGTTTGCTGTAACATGTATGGGGTTATAGATGAGAAATATTCAATTTAGCCATAATTTAACTTTGGGTTTAAGGTTTGTTTACCCATGAAACAATTTATATTAGGTTTATTAATATTGTGGAAAATTGCATTTACTTGGATGTATCATTATTTACATAACAGTAAATGAACAAAGATAATTATTATTTATCAGTTAGACAAGTAGGAATTTGGGACACCTAGGTCGCAAAAAATGTCCCCCTTCGATACCTACCACTGTCATATCCACAAGTTGCTCTGGACCTATTAATTACAAATGAAAAATACATCACCAGGAATGCTGGTAAATATATAAATTTGTGGACTGTATATTAAATTAATAAAGAATTTTATATATATATATATATATATATATATATATATATATATATATATATATATATATATATATATATATATATATATATATATATATATATATACACATTTATATAACAGAAGGAAAATATCTTAATATCACTCACCAATCTGACTGAAGATTAATGTATCATGCACAGGACCCCCCTCCCTTTTGCCTACATTTATGAAGAATTTACTGGCCAGAATTTAAACATAATTTAGACAGCTTATCTGAGGTTTCTGGAGTTGTTCTTTCCAGTCAACTGATACTCAAGTTATGCAGGAATGCACATCCAACAATTTCGCCTCCTATTTGAGAGATGTCAGCCCAATTTTAACCTCTAGAGCACGAAAAATTCTTCCCATTACACTAACGTTTACTTGGCTCATTCAAACCAAAATGGCGACTGACCTCCCCAACCGCAGGTTTCCCATTTTCGATGGCATACTTCTTTTAAAAATACAATATAGGGCATCTATTTACCTATAAATTACCGTATTTCCGGAAAATATATACAGTATTTTCCACGCTGCGGCCGGCCAGAGTTCGTTGCTAAACGACTCAAACTGCTCATTTGACAATGGTGGAGGACCTGGGTACATATAGGAACTAGCATCCACACGGCGACAAATTACACAAGATTTAATCACCCTTTTTACACTTTGCCGTCCTTGTGGAATCCAGAAAGTTTCCCTAATACAATTTAAGGTATCTTGTACCCCACCATGCATTACATTTTTATGGGCATTTAGAACAACTAAATTTGTTAGATGATGAGTTTTGGGCAGTAAGATAGGGTGTTTAGCATAATCACCCAATTCAGCATTTTGTAACCTACCTCTGCACCTAATTACATTGTTCTGTAAATACATCCCAATTTCTCTATTATGGAACCTTTCACAATTTTTCTTTCCATCATCAATTTAATCTCATTTCCATAGATTTCTTCTTGTACCCTCTTTATCCAATATTCAAGAGGATGTGAAAACTTATATGAAATATTCATCTTGTTTAGAAATTTAAACAACTTAGTTACAGCGAGGAAGGACAAACAATTGGAGCGGTGGTCACAGTAATTTCAACAAGAGTAATATACGCCTTTTGTACAGGCCAATTATCTTTATTTACCAACCAGCTCTGTCCTTTAAACCATGATACAGCATTTACAAATTTAGCATAAAATAAACCTTGAGACAAGAAATCAGCTGGATTCTCCTCACCTGGTATATGATTAAATGTTAACATATGCTGACCCAAACTATTATACTTCTGTTGCATCTGATTAATTTCAGCGACTCTGTTTTATACGTACACAATTTTACTGTTTCCATTACGAATCCATTGTAAGGATGCCTCATTATCAGACCAAATTACAGTTTCGCTAATATTTCTCCTGCAACTTATTTCTTATATAATTAGCTAATTTGACACCTACATAAATGGCTGTTAATTCCAACTGAGGTAAAGTACGTGATTTAATTGGAGACACTTTAGCCTTAGACATAGCAAGAGAGATAACACTATTACATTGAAGGTAAGCAACTGCTCCATATGCCAGTTTTGAAGCATCACAAAAAATGTGGAGTACATTTTTCCCATTTGGATTGGCCACCTGGCGTGGGAACTCCAACATTGGAATTTTCTCATAATCACCAATTAATTCATCCCACCTGTTAATGAATTCCTCAGGTAGAATTTCATCCCAAGCACATTTAAGTTTCCATGCTTCCTGTATTAACAATTTCCCTTTTATAGTAAGGGGCGACACTAAACCTAGTGGATCAAAGTATTTGGAAACTTCAGCAAGCAAAACTCTCTTAGTTAATTTATTGGGCATACTGTGATTATTAGGTTTTAACATTAACAAATTTCTCTCAGTATCCCAAGTTAAACCCAATACATTACTACATTTTGGTACTTCATCTCCAGGGAAATCTTTACTTATTTTGTCCTTTAATTTGGACGAATTACTATTCCATTCCCTCAGAGGCATATTTGCACTTTGCATTATTTTATTAGCCTCTCCATAAGTCATTAACAGTTCCTCTTCAGTTGACGTCACACCCAGGAAATTGTCCACATAAAATTATTTGCTCATTACTTTACTCAATGGACTTCCCGTACTTTTAAGGTGTGCATTTATCGTTGCTTGAAGTAGGAACGGACTGGATGTAGTACCAAATAATACACTCCTAAAGCGAAAGGTTTTCAGAGGGCTAAGTGGGTCACAAGGATTCTTAGGCCATAAGAAGTGGGTACAATCCCGGTCAGCCTCTTGTAAACCCACTCTTAGGAAAGCTTTACTTATGTCAGCCGTAAAGGCATAATGCTTCCCTCTGAAATTTAATAAGATATCTCCTAATTTTTCCGTCAACGACAGACCTGTCATCAAACAGTCATTTAAACTAGGTACATTTTTGTTACTCCTGGCACTACAATTAAACACAATCCTCAAAGGAGTGGTCTTAGAATCCTTCTTCACCCCGTATTGTGGCAAATAGTGACCATAAATTCTGGCTTGCACAGGAGGTACCTCTTCAATAAATTTATTAATTAATTGTTCAGCAATTATATCATTATAGGCAGTTAACAATTCTGGTGTCTTACTCAGTTCACAGAGCTGAGCCTTTAACTGTCCATATGCCATTCTACAATTAGTCGGCAATTCTGGATGGTTCAGTCTCCACGGAAGTCGTACCCAGTATTGTCCAGATTCAAATTTTACATCTTTCAGGTATTGCTCCTGAGTAAAAGAATCGTCTGGACTTTCTTCATTTACATTTATTCCAATGCTGTCTAATTCCCACAATTTATGCACTGGCTCAACACCATCCTCTATGGAAGAATTATACTGGGGTACGATTTCATGAGTAAGATACACAGTTATGGTGTTTGTAGTTTCTTCTAGTCATGAATTGTTATTACAAGGAATCCTACCATACATTACATGTCCTCCTGCAGTCTTCAAAAGGGTGACACCACATTTCTTTACCATACTCTTTACAAAGGAGGCATAATAGTCACTACCTATCAAAATATTTATTGTGCCTACAGAATCATCACTTACACCAGAAGGTTCTAAATTTACATTATGTGAGAGTCTTTCTGTAGCTTTACTAAGTCCTACTGTAGTTATTTTCTCTGGAAGTCTATCTACAATTACTGCATTAACACGTTTTTTCTCATTGCCCAGCCTGACAGTTACATAAACAGTGTCATACAATTGAGCCCTTTTATCCGAGAGAAAAACAGATAATTTTAAAGTTGTGGGATCTCCCATCTGTACTTTCATACCAACAAGACATTTACGTTTTATGAAAGTACACTGGGATCCTTGGTCCAATAATGCAGTTACATTTTTTGATTTATGCCTTTCATCATCAATTTTTACCTGTAACACAGGTAAGGCTACTTCAGCAAAACCATCCTTATTAACATTAGCAGCAATTTTTACATTAGCCACTGTTGTGTCAGGATTGTCAACATTATCATTATTATCAACATTATCATATAGACCCTTACACATGACTATATGGTGTCTTCCTTTGTGACATTGATAACAGAAGTTTAATTTGGCATAACAATCCTTTACATTGTGATTACCCAGACATGTGATACATCTGTCAAGTTCCTCCAATCTTTCAACTTTATCATTTCATGAATTGTATGCATTGCAATTCTTAGAAAAATGAGTACCCTTGCAGAAGAGACAATCTCTCTTTTCTTTGACTGGTTTCTTATTAACTGGGCTACTCTTAGGAGGGTACTTATTCTTCTTACATTGTGGAGAATCATTATTTCTGATTCCTGCTACTTGATATGCACCTATGCAACTCTTTTTAGGAAATGAATATTGATTATTAACATTGGGATAATTTTTCCCTTTGTGAAACTTGACAGATACCTCAGAGTTATTATGTGTTGCATCTTTAAAATGAGTTAGTTGGCTGGTCTGCAACTGCACAATTAATTCTTGTAGACCTAGTCTTATTTCCTCCAGACCAAAATAAGCCTTGTGATATTTGTTCGAGAATCATTCAAGTGTTTTACAGCTTAATTTATTCTGTACTATGGCACTCAATAACCAGTCTGATTCCTTCAGATTATATTTATTACTTAAAGTTTTGAGAGTGCTCTCCAGTTTTACTCTAAACTGCTGTAAACCTTTGTAAGTGTGATCTGGAGATTTTAAATTATCAATGGTATTCACTAGATCCAACCTACTTTGTTCTATATTACCGTAAGTGACTTTCAACAAGTCAACTGCTTCATTATAAGAATCATCTACATTGGGAAAGGCTTGTATGAGTATGTGAGCATCTCCTCTTACCTGTCCTTTGAGGTAATATAATTTAGTTACACAGCTGTTTTAAAAATTAACCAAAATTCCTCCCAATTTTCACCAGGATTAAATACAGGTAAACATATTTCTGGGAGTTTTGGCAAAGACATATTATTTGTTGGAGCAGACTGATTAACTGCCTGGTTTACACATTTTAATTTATTCAAGGCCTGACTTTTACAAGAAAGAATCTTTTCCTCTAATTCATAATACTGATTAATCATGAGATCTACTTCAGTCTCATCTACACAGTTTACTAACAAATCTCCTTCATATTTGTTGTAATATAATTTGTATGAATCATATCTATTCCCTAAAGCATCTAAATGCAATTTTAAATCATCAGTATTCACAGTTTCTTGATTCATTAATTCCATGCACTTATTATATGCCTTGGTTACATGAACTTTTCTAGCCTGTATTGATGCTTTCTTTACTCTATATTCCATATGTTTGTCTTCTACATTAATTTCCTCATTTTCAGCCATGATGCAATGTATTAAATTCAACTTTATTAATAACACTGATTACAACTTACAACACTGATACAACTTACATTTGAATAAATCCTAGCTACTTGAGCTTAGCAATTACATGTAAGAAAATAATATAAACTTCAAAAGTACATTAATACAAACAAACCTTTAGCCAGACTTGGCTTATCAAAATTAATATTATACAAATTAATAAATCCTTGCCAGAATTTGGCATAGCAAAATTAATATTATACACATTAATATATCAATTACACATACACTGATATAAATCTTGGCCAGAATTGTCTTATCAAATTAATTATACAAATACATTAATATAAATCCTAGCCACTTTGGCTTTGCAAAATTAATATTATACACATTAATATAATTAGTTACAATTGATATTGTATTAATTATAATCCACTACATATTAAGTAAATTTGTGAACTTAACATCTACCTCCTTCTGTCATTTCACATATAATTATTAAGTAATTAACTAAATAATGACTTCAGTAATTACCTCCGGCTCAAGAAGGACCAACGGGCAAATTAAATTTGGAAAATTGCATTTACTTGGATGTATCATTATTTACATAACAGTAAATGAACAAAGATAATTATTATTTATCAGTTAGACAAGTAGGAATTTGGGACGCCTAGGTAGCAAAAAATGTCCCCCTCCGATACCTACCACTGTCATATCCACAAGTTGCTCTGGACCTATTAATTACAAATGAAAAATACATCACCAGGAATGCTGGTAAATATATAAATTTGTGGACTGTATATTAAATTAATAAAGAATATATATATATATATATATATATATATATATATATATATATATATATATATATATATATATATATATATATATATATATATATATATATATACATTTATATAACAGAAGGAAAATGTCTTAATATCACTCACCAATTTGACTGGAGATTAATGTATCATGCACAGGACCCCCCTCCCTTTTGCCTACATTTATGAAGAATTTACTGGCCAGAATTTAAACATAATTTAGACAGCTTATCTGAGGTTCCTGGAGTTGTCCTTTCCTATCGACTGATACTCAGGTTATGCAGGAATGCACATCCAACAATTTCGCCTCCTATTTGAGAGGTGTCAGCCCAATTTTAACCTCTAGAGCACGAAAAATTCTTCCCATTACACTAACGTTTACTTGGCTCATTCAAACCAAAATGGCAACTGACCTCCCCATTTTCGATGGCATACTTCTTTTAAAAATACATTATAGGGCATCTATTTACCTATAAATTGCCGTATTTCCGGAAAATATATACAGTATTTTCCACAAATATATACTAAAACCATTTATTTATGAGCATTGTTATGGATGGGGCAAGTTGGCTCAACAAAAATAGGGCAATTGTGATGAATGGTTTGGAAAACCGACAAGTTGAAGATTGAGACACTTATGCAGCATATGGGAATCTTTATTCAGGAAACGTTTCGCCACACAGTGGCTTCATCAGTCCAATACAAAGAGGAAGGAGTAAGGAGAGGAGGAGTATGAGGTAATCAGTCCCTCAGCCTGGAGTCGATGTGTTCAGTCCATCAATCTTGTAGAATGTACAGCATGGGGCCGTAGACGTGGCTTAAGCCACGTCTACGGCCCCATCTTCAAAAATAGGGCAAATTGGCAGTGTCAACTTGCTCCACATTACTATTTATATACTTCACATTCTTAGATTATATTTGAGTTAGGCTACATTATATTTCTGATTCATTATTTTTTATATATTTACTTTCATGTACATTATTTATGTTGTCTTTTCAGAAATGGTTCGAAGCTGCAAACGGAAAACTGAGAGGGCCTCTACCCCTGCTGACGTTATGATGAGGGCTGCTAAACGTGATAAGTGTGAACACAAGTCAATCAGAGGAACTGCAAGGGATTTCGTCATACCATTTCGAACACTAGCACGTTATTGCAAGAAGATAACTGATGAACAACTGAAGGGTGAAGATAAAGCAATGCTTAGAATAGGCTATGCTGTATCCAGGAAAGTCCTGTCAGATGACCTAGAAAAGGAACTTGCTACATATCTTAAACAAGCAGCAGATATCCATTATGGATTATCTGTGAAAGAGGTAAGAAAATTAGCCTACCAGTTTGCTGAAAATGCAAGTAAAACTATTCCTCCATCATGGAAAGAACGTAAGATGGCAGGTTCTGACTGGTTTTCTGGCTTCTTAAAAAGGAACAAAGAACTTTCCATAAGGTCTTCAGAGCCCACTAGCCTCTCAAGAGCAACAAGTCTGATCGCAACAGTTTAGTCAAAATCTTGTTCAGTTCAGAATGTTTCTCACCTTCAAGATGAGAATGAACCAAGACCCTCTACTTCTGGACTCTGTGGGAAGAAAGCCCCAACTCCCGAAGAACTGAGGCCATTGCATAAAGCTGGTCCCAGGAAGAGAAGTGGAATGAACAGAAGGAAACGCTCCTCTGCCATTTTGGCTGACACGCCAGTGAAAAAGACACTGGAAAAGATATCAAAAGAAGCAAAGAAGAAACAATCAAAGAAATCAAAGCGTGTTCATGGTGACGAAGAAAGTTCAGATGAGGAGAGTCTCTGTTTGGTATGTATGGGTCCTTTTTCCATAAGAAAACCACGATAAGTATGGATACAGTGTAGAATGTGCATGTTGTGGGCCCACGAAGCTTGAACTGATAAATGTTTGTTTTATACATGTCCCAACTGTGACTCAGATGATAATTTAAATTAAGTTCACCTCAGGTGTTAAGTATTCTGTGCAATTATTATCTGGAAGTGCAATTATTTTCAGTTGAATGTATAACACCTAGTCAGTTTTTAATTTTATTTTATTAAAAAAGGTTTCTTTCTTTATTAAGAAAAGACTTTTAAGTTTCTATGGAACTGAATGTTATTGAAATGAAACTTTATGAATAATCAGTATTTAAATTTACTGTTACATATTCCTAATTTACTATCACTATTTGCTGTGCCAACTTACCACATAGTATGTGCCAACTTACCCCGTACATGGGGCATATTGGCACACGTCAAATGGTTTTTTTTTAAAGAATGTTGTGTGTTGTGAAATGGTTTACCAGCTAAATTTAAAAAATAGGGAAAACTTAGCTAAGAAAGACAGCTCATCGCCTGCACAGCTGCCCCTGCAGACGAGGTCTTGAGAAGCTGTCAAAGTCACTTCACAACGGGCTGTAAATGAATATTAGGTTAATCATAAATTACCCCTAGGGGGCGTTATGTCAGCATATTTCATTCACTGATGACTGACGTATGTACTTGTGTGGACTTAAAAGTCCGCTTATCACCGGGGTTTATGATAAGTGACTAACTCGTAACTTCGACTCAACTGCAGTCAATAGTAGTACATCACGAGTTAGAACACTTACCTGGGTATATGTATCTGACCCGTAATTATGCCCGGATATCTGGTGAGTTGACTGAAGAATAGTGTTCTTTGAAGAATGTCGCACTGCACTCTGTTGGATCACAACACTCGTTGTTACACTGTTCATCAACATTAGCTCATTTATTCACCATCTGTTTACTAGAGAAGCTGAACACTCTTCTCTGTAAGTGTTTATTGTGTTTTTGAGACACTTAGTACACACTAACACACGGATCAGTGTTCTTGGTTATTCCGGCGCCAGTGTGACTCCCAGTAGGGTCAAAAGTAATCTGAAGACGCCACAGCCTCCTACACTGTTTTAAGCATAGACAACAATGTACACTATCTTTACCATGGTAATAAAGTGGGAGCAGGATTTTCTTTAATTGTCCTGCTAACGTAAGAGATGGACTGTCTTTTATTAAATTACACTTTGCAACACTGGAGTCTTGCAAGGAGCGTCGGTCGCTTGATCACGTCTTATACTCGTACTGCGTCTGGGATCAATTACTTGCTGTAGCAGTAAACAAGATGTTTGCCCCTTCTGAGAGGGCTGGGCCCCTCAAGGCTGAAAGGGGCTGAAAGGGGCTGAAGGGGACTGATACCCCCCTCCTGGAGAAAATTTCTCCACACTGTGCTTTTATTTAGAAAGAAAATAGAAAATTATTTTTTTATTTCATAAAAAGTATGAGGAAGATTTATATTTTTCACAGGAAGTATAAAATTACCAAAATCGTTTGTTGTTTTTCTTTCATTACCGAAAATGTAAAAAACTGTGCCAACTAGCCCCGGTCTTCCCTAATGTATCTATCCCTTTATCAGTTCGTGAGATGTATATTTTCGTATTTTAACCTACCCAAGTCTGCTGGTGCAACCACTACCAAGTTCATGAATCCAAGTGATAACGTCGTTTCAGTAATGAGATGTAACATTACAGAGTTTCTCTGTAACCCAGGAATCTCCTTTATCCTTCCTCTTGGGGCAGAAGCTCGCTCAGTTACCCCTCTCATTATGGCCTTGCATAGCTGCACTTAAAAAAAAAAAAAAAGAAAGATTTCATACATGCGTAAATCGTTGGAACTCTGATTTAATGA
Source organism: Cherax quadricarinatus (assembly GCF_038502225.1). Classification (NCBI taxonomy): domain Eukaryota; kingdom Metazoa; phylum Arthropoda; class Malacostraca; order Decapoda; family Parastacidae; genus Cherax; species Cherax quadricarinatus. The sequence continues at coordinate 1,376,117 of NC_091361.1, read as the reverse complement.
ACGAAAAAGTAAATATTAATATAAAGGAACAATTTCTAAGCTAAAATTAATAATACGTAAATGGCTAACCACTTTTACTCATTAACCCTGGGTATGTTAACCCTGGGTATGTTAACCATGGGTATGTTAACCATGGGTATGTTAACTATGGATATGTTAACCCTGGGTATGTTAACCCTGGGTATGTTAACCATGGGTATGTTAACCATGGGTATGTTAAAATGTGTAAAATGTAATCTGGTGGTGGTCATTTCCCTGTTTTAATTTGTCTTCACAGTGCTGCCACATGTTGTCAGTCTGAACACCCACCGAGTCCTGGGAATCAACAACAACAAAGAAATAAGAAAAAAAACTAGAAAATACAGAAAGTCATAGCAATAAAACCACAGGATTATATTAACATTAACAATAATAATAAAAATCAAAGCGACATCATCAACATCAAATAAAAATCAACAAAAATGACTCCAATAATAATAATAATAATAATAATAATAATAATAATAATAATAATAATAATAATAATAATAATAATCATAACAGAAATGATGCAACAAAACATGTCACCTGCATCAACAATATAATTACTATATACAAATCAGCGACAAAATTAAAGAAAATCCAGCATCAAACAAGCACAATAACAACAACAACAAATATAACTGTAATAACAAATACATATCAACAATAAACTGTAAGAAGAAAGGCACACAGAATAATAAATACATAAAATCATAACACAAAACAACAACAAAATCACACAGAATAACAAATACATAAAATCAAAATACAAAACAACAACAAAAGTAACAATGAAAATAACAACGACAGCACAACAGAAACACATTATCAACAACATCGTTGTCGTCAATGTCACCGTTATAACTACCAACATTAACTTAAATAACAATATCCTCAGCACAACAGATATTCTCAACATCAATTTAAAAGAAAATCCCAAACTCTACAATATATGCACAACATTAACCAAGTCTACAACTACAATTGACATTTTATCTCGACACTCCACCCAAGAAGTAGTTATGAGTCTCTGGATTCATGAGGACAACAAAAACGTGTTATTGGCTCGTTGCACCATATATATGAAGAATTGAGACGCTTATGCAACACATGGGAATCTTTATTGAAGAAACGTTTCGCCACACAGTGGCTTCATCAGTCCAATACAAAGTAGAAATGGGTAAGGAGAGTAGAAGTTTTGAGGTAATCAGTCCCTCAACCTGGAATCGATGTGTTCAGTCCATGAGTCCATTTCTACTTTGTATTGGACTGATGAAGCCACTGTGTGGAGAAACGTTTCTTCAATAAAGATTCCCATGTGTTGCATAAGCGTCTCAATTCTTCAACTTGTCGGTTTTCAAAACCATTCATCACACCATATATATCTTGCTTCGCAACAGGCTCTTGCAATTATCAAAAGAGAAACTCTTCAGGGAATTTAGAACGACAAAAGTGTTGATAATATTCACTATTCTAACCATACACTGACTAAACAAAGTCATATATTACTTAAATGAAAAGAACTTCCTAACTAAATAAAAAAATATATAAAATTCAACTAACATTACTATGAACATACTAGATAAACAATAATAACTACAATAACAGCAACAACAACATACACAACAAATACATATCAGCTAAAAAAAAGTATAGTTAAATAAAAACACAAAACAGTAACAACATCTTCATTATATCAACTACAAAACATTACAGAAAAAATCACATAAAAACACCGCTAACAGCAGCATAAAACATTATAAACAAAAACATCTGTATTACCATCACTTGCAATATAATAATCTTCATAACATCAAAGTGACTTTTTAAAAACGCCTCATCTAAAAACAAAAGCACATACTTACCGAATCCTGACTCTTTACTTGTATAAAAAATCACACTTTCTCTGTTCAAAACATTCTCTAACTAAACAAATTCATCCTATGCTAAAAAAAAAATCCTAAACTAAAAAAACTTGACCATCAACTAAGAGCGCCGCTACAAACTAAGTAATATAGTCGTTAGCTAAATTTTAAATACGCATTCAGCACCCTTAACATTTATATCAACAAAATGGAGCAGCATTAATATAACAACAGTAACATCAACAAATTCCTTTCGAAAACAAATCGCAACGATATCAATATTACCATCAATATCACTTAACATCTACATTAATATCAGTATCACCATCACAAGCAACATTAACTTCAGCATCATTATCACCTTCAGCTTTATCATATGATAAAAATCTAGACACACACACACACACACAGCATGAAAAAAAACACAAAAGGACCCAGGAAAGTAAAGAGTTGAGCCAAAGATCCAGAAATGAATTTAGAGGGATAAGGTGGGAGGTCCAGTGGCAATGTGAGAATGGCAGCATAGAAATTCGAATCTGACCCAAAGTTGTTATATATCCACACCAGGAGCAAAACAACAGTGAAATACCAGGTAATAAGGCTGAGGAAGGAATAACCAGGAAAGATATGAAATACTCAGCACGAGATTTAGGGAGATATTCTCAGAGGAAACAAAAAGGCTTCTAGCAAACCGAGGTGTTGGACACACTACACTCAACCGAGAAGGAGGTGAAAAAACTGGTAGGCAAATTGGATATCCGGAATGCTGTCGGCACAAATAACATCTGTCCATGGGTCCTGAGAGAGAGAGAGAAAAGAACCACTGTGTGTGCCGCTAACAATTTTCAACAAATCTATTGAAATAGGGCAACAGCCAAAGGAGTGGAAGACTGCAAATTAGTCCCAATTTTTAAGAAAAGAGACAGATCGGTATAATTAAACTACAAACCAGTGTCATTATCATGTATAGTACAGGGGTGGGCAAGTTCTTCGATAAGAAGAGTCACTTATAATACTTTTCATACATAATGAATGTTCAAAAGGAACAGAAAATATTATTTATAAATAATAAAAAGACACAACTACAGAGTATATTTAAACTCTGCTCATTGAAAACTTTGACTGAGCCTTCATTTTTGCAGTTAATAATTTGAAATTTGGCTTTTAGGATGTCAAAGATGTTGTAAGAAATTCAGTTAAGTGGCTGTTGATGAGGATAACACGATGTTTTGACTTGATAAATTTCATTAGAGTAAGTTGTCCCAAAAAGAGAGAGTAGTCGGAAGCCATTTTTTTTTTTAGCTTGGGGGTACTTTGCTTCTGGGATTTGTTTCCAAAAGCCAGTTAGACATGAGCTTTTATGTACTAGCTTCAAACCCTCTTCTTCTTGCAGCTCAGTGAGCTCTGTTTTTATTGAAGCAGCATCCGAGGCAACAGTTGCATCAAAACGACATTCATCGTTGATGATATCAATCACTGATGGATTCACAGGAAATTCAAAATGTGGCTTTATCTTTTTTAGTTTCTTAAACCTGTTCTCAAAATCATTATAAAGTGTTTCGTATTGTTTTAATTTACCGTCTTAAATTTAATTTCAACATCAGGAAAAACAGTTATTCTTAATTTAAGGTTGGGAAGGTGGTCAAATTTCTTCGTTGCCAGGCTCTGGTGGCCTGGTGGCTAAAGTTTTCGCTTCACACGGCGAGGGTCTGAGTTCGATTCCCAGCCAGGGTAGAAACACTGGGCGTGTTTCTTTACACCACTTGTCTATGTTCCCTATCAGTAAAATGGGTATCTGGGTGTTAGTCGACTGGTGTGGGTCGCATCCTGGGACACTGACCTAATTTGCCCGAAATGTTCAGCATAACAAGGGGCTTTCTATATAATAGTATGTCATTGATATCAGCTAGGCCTGTATAACATGTACATGTAGTGAAAGAAGATATTATTATTATTATTATTATTATTATTATTATTATTATTATTATTATTATTATTATTATTATATTCTGAAAACTGAAAACTGATTGGACAAATTCTGTAATAACTTTGTTCCTTCCTTGTAGTGCGAGATTTAAATATTGGAGATGTTGCATTACAACTGTGAAGAAAATCAGTTCCTGAATCCATTCGAGATCTTCTAGTTCTGGGTATTTCTTTTTCTTTTCTTTCATGAAAGCAATGATTGATTGAAACCGAGAAACAAACTTATTCAAAAGACGGGTAGTTGAGAGCCATCTTACAGTACAAAGAATGAAAGATCACTTGCCTTTTCTTCATGCTTCATGTCCTCAAGGTGAACATATGATTGTAGAACTAATTTCAGAAATGTGTCTCTCAGTAGTGCGGCGGGAGATGAGAATTTGTTCTAATGCCTGTTTAAGTTCTGAGTTCACTAATATTCTTTTTCTATAAATTCTTCATGACTGTGAGGTACCTAACTTCGCGCAAAGATTTGTCCTCTTCGCTCTCGGGCCAAGAGGAACTCCTGCGCAGACGCTTCTGTTAACGTTGCCCTTCCTGTGCAGTTTCTTGTTTTCTCAAAGATGGCGGCTAATTGCAGCAGGAGAACAAACACTGTGTGTGTTGACTTAGTCAGAGGAGCAATTTACTCGACGAATGCCTCTGTTTTACTGCCGGCGATCGTCAGGGACACATACTGCATTGAATACGAAGAGCTCTATGGGATTGCTCTAAATGGATCATCACGGATTTTCATCAAGTTCTGCATAGTGGCGGCTTACGAGAGGATGCTGACACAGTTTCAGGAGAAGCGTATCACCGTGACTACTGGACTGGAGGTTCGACTGCGGGATGCCTCAAAGTATTACACCTGGGTGAGGATTAGGAATGTTCCATTTGAGGCGGATAATGTAGATATTCGGGAGGCATTTCAACAATATGGTGAGGTACATGCGGTGACATTGGGACCCTGGACGGATGGTATCTATGCGGGGGTTCCAGCAGGTTCTTACACTGTAAAGATAACAATGAGATGCCCCATTCCTTCGTATGTTGTCCTAAAGGATTTTAGGACACAGGTGTTTGTGACTTAAGCGGGACAACAAAAGACATGTCGTTTGTGTGGTGTTTTTGACCACATGGTAACTGGGTGTGGTAAGGCAGCACCCCAGAGATCAGCTGGCATGGACATGCCGGTGGTGACTGTGTCAGTGGTGGTAACTCCGTCTGCTCCTGTGGATGCGAGAGGTAAAGGCACATGTGCGGACGAAGTGAATGGTGTGGAGGAGCGTTGTGTGACGCTACCAGAAGTTCCGGATGCGCCCACACAGGACGGGCCTGGACCTGAACAGGAGCCTGTTGGGGTGTTGGAGGCAGAGGAACTACGGGACGTATCTGAACCCCTGCAGGAGATGATACAGTCTTTTCTGGAAGAGCAGTTGGAGGAGATATCCTATGTAGGTGGGAGAATTCGGGTGGTGGAGGAGGATATGCATAGGCGGGTACCAGAGCCACCGGGGTCGGGGACTGGTATGTTGCAGTTGCAGCAGGTGGAGGCTGAGGTGTACAGGGATGGGGAAAGTGATGGAATGGAGGTAGAGAGTGCTTCTAGGAAGAGGGCTGGAGGCCAGCCCAGCGTTCAGGTAAAAAGACGTGGGCGGGAGTGGCCAAGAAAGGGCATGGGAGTTCATAGGGGGGGGGAGAGGGTCCAGGGGAGTAAGTGTGCAAGGGAGAAGGTTGGAGCAACGAGAAGTGTAATAGACAGGTCACAGAAACATAGAGGAAAGCCCCCCTTTTTTGGCTGCTGTTAAACGTGTATAGTTGGAGGATGTTTTGAGACGATTGGACATTGATGTGTGTTTCATTCAGGAACATAATTTTAAGTATGGTAGGGATTTGAGGTTGAAAGGTTTTAGGATGTATGCAGGTGGTTCTGGGAGATTAAAAGGTGGAGTGGCAGTGGCAGTGAGGGAATCCATCCCATTCCGAGTGCTCAGTTGGGAAGAGGGGGAGGGAAGGGTGGTGAGGGCGGAGGGGACATGGGGGAGGGAAGGGTGGTGAGGGTGGAGGGGACATGGGGGAGGTCAGGGTGTGTTTCCTGGGGATTTATATGCCAGCAGATAGTAACAGGAGAGTAAAGGAGGATTTTGTATGGGATGTTTTGCTTTTTCATTTACGGGGTTTACCCATGGTTTCTATCGTGGGAGGTGATTGAAATTGTGTCATTAGAAATAAAGATGTGGAGCCGAGAGGGGCAGGGTGCGTGCTTGGGGTATTGAGGGATTTGTTGAGGGAGGCGGGGTGGAGGGTGGAGTACACGTTTCTGCGGTGGGGTTATGCTGCCAGATTAGACCGCATTTACATAACATGCGGGATTACGGTGGAACATGTGCAGACGTTGGACTTTGGGTTTTCAGACCATTGTGCCGTTCTGGCAGAGGTGGCTTGGGATGGTATGGTTCACCGGCACGTAGGTTATTGGAAAATGAATGTGAGGTTACTACAGGGGGAGGAGGAGGGGTTGTCATTTAGGGACTAGTGGAGGCATTTCTGGAATACATGCAATCAGGAGGAGGATGTATTGGGATGGTGAGAGAAGAGTGCTAAATCGGGGATTACGAAGTATTAACAGCGTAAATGGAAGGGATGAGGTGCGGTGGCAGTTTAATTTACAGAAATACCTTGAGGGGCAGCTTCATGATTGTTATGAAGGGGGAGGGGGTGGTAGGTATGGGGATATAGTGGAGCTGAAGGAAAGATTGAAGGAAATACAAAATTCGCATTTCCATGCGATACGTGTGAGGTGTGGGTTAGAGGAGGTATTATGAGGAGATAAACCGTCGGGTTGTGTATTGCAGAGGTTCAAGAAAAAATGGCAGATGACCACGATAATGGGATTAGAGGTGTGTAAAGGGGTAGGAGGATATACATTGGGGCAAGTACTAAGTACCACTGATGGAATGAGCAACTATGTGGATTATTGGTTTAGGGAGACTTTAAAGCAGGGGGAGGGTGGAGGAAGGGAGAAGGAGATGATAAGAAATGGAATATTGGGTATTTTAGGGGCGGGGGAGCAGGCTACCCTAGGGGGTAGAATTAGTGAACAAGAGGTGGGGGAGGCGGTAATGAGCATGAGTTGGGGAAAGGTGCCAGGGATTGATGGGATCCCTAATGACTTTTATATTGTAAATTGGGATTGTATGAAGGAATGCCTGGTCGCTTTGCTAAACTGTATGAAGGAAGGAGGTGTGCTGGTGGAGACACAGGGCATGGGGGTAGTTGTCATGGTTCATAAAGGTGGGGGGAAGACACTGGGTGCCTATAGGACGATCTCCCTCATGTGTTCTGATTATAAACTATTTGCAAAGGTGCTAGGCAATCGCATGAAAAAGGTGATTGACTTATTTATACATAGAGGACAGTATGGGGTACCAGGTCGAAGTATGCGAGAGGGGCACGGGAGGATTAGGGATTTTTTGGAGGGCAGACAGGGGGAAGGGCGTCTTGGGGATCGATTGGAAGCAGGCATATGACTGCGTTGATAGACATATGTTGAGGATAATTTTACAGGCACAGGGATCTGGGGACGAGATAGTGTGGTGGATGAATACTTTGTATATGCCTGTAAGGGTCAGGGTACAGGTAAATGGGAAGTTGGGGTTGCTGGTGCAGTTCGGGAGAGGTTTGAGACACGGTTGTCCCTTGTCTTAAATCCTCTTTGCATGCTTGCAAGACCCCTTTTATAGGCTTATAGAGGAAGGGGTGAGGGAATGGGGTGGGGAGGATCCTAACAGATCTGGGATTGTGCGGTATGTGGATGACACCACGGTTTTAGTGGGAGGAGAGACTGGTTTGGGGACTGTGGGCCGTATAATTGAGGTCTTTGGAGTGGCTACTGGGATGAGGGGTTAATGGGGTAAAATCTAAGTTATTGGAAGTAGGTACATGGGTGGGGAAAGCGTATGGGTGGAACGTTGTGGATAGAATTAAAATTTGTGGGGTAGTGTACATGGTGGATGCTGGGGAAGCGCAGAAGGTAAATTCTGGTGACGTTGTGAGTAGGGCGTTGGGTAGGATGTGAGGGTGGCAGGCCGGGGATATAATGTTGCAGCAGAGGGTGGTGGTGGTAAACTCTCTTGTGTATAGCAAGGTATGGGGTGGTAGTGGAAGTATAACTCCTGAGGTCAACCAATCTTGAGGAACTGCAGAGGGGGGTTTTGAGATATGTTTGGGGTTATGGGAGGCCGTGGCTATGGAAAGAGGTGGTCATGATGAGCGTGTGGCAGGATGGGCTGGGTCTCATATCATTGGGGATGCGTCTGAAGGCAATTTATGTGAAGCAGAGTTACCTGAGGATGGGAGGGGAGAGGGGTATGAGAGTGGGAGCAGTCATGGAGGATGTGAGGAATTGGTGGACGGGGAAGGAGTTATTGGTGTGTGAAGATATGGTGCGCAATTTGTTGGCAGCACAGGATGCAAGGAAGGTAAGGGTAAGCAGGCTTGCAAGAACAGGTAGGCAGGGGGAGGTGATACAGGGAGTAGAAACATACCTGATGTATGATTGGAGGGGGATTTGGGGAGACTTAGAAAGCTCAGATTACAGCCCTGGGTTCAGGAGCTGGTGTATAGGTTTTTGTTGGGGGTTTTAGCTTCGAGGTCTGTGCTTTTTCAGATGGGTTATGTGGGTGCAGGGAATTGTCCACTATGTAGAATGGAGAAGACAGTTTTCCATGCTGTGTATTTCTGTGGAACCTTGGGGGCTGTCAGGATATGGTTAGAGTAGTGGGGAGGGGTAACATTTCGACTTTAAGGGCTTTGCATTTTGATGTGGGAGGGGTCACCAAGGATGTTTGACGGGCTGTGATGTATGTGGTGGCAGATTTTTTGTATGTTTCATGGGGTATGAGGGAGGTGGGGAGTGGTTGTAGGGTGCGGGTACTTGCAGCGCGTGTGTACTGCACAGTCTGCAGGAATAGGCCTTTATATTGGAGGGTGTGGGAAAATAGTTTTCCCTTGGGTTATTTCAATCTGACGGTAGGTGTGTTGGTAGGGATGGGAGCAAGTTAGCACTGGGATGGGTTGAGTTCCCAGGGACTGTCTTTTTTGTTTGATTTTGGAATTGGTTGAGGTTCAAATGGGGTAGAGTGAGTGGTAGCGGCGTATGTGGCTGTGCAAACGTTAAGCATGAAGGAGGGGATATGGTGGGGGGGTTGGACAGAGGACATGAAGATATCAGGGACTGGGGTTTTTGACTTAAGACAGAAGGTGTAGATTGTGAGAGTAGAATTGAGTATAATATACTTGGTATTGGGTCAGGGGTTGGGGGTGGGGGGGGGCTTCTAACGTGTCAGGGGCCAGGATGGTTTTGAATGCTAGCAGTAGTACGGCTCTGTATATGCATTATGGGCCATAATTAAGTATGCTATCAGATTTTTTTTTTTACTATTTTATTCTTTGTTTCCCTGTGAGGTTGATACTCCAGGGGGTAATTATACTTTGCAATTCTTGGGATTTAATAGTTTATTATTACCTGAAACATTGTACGTCTTTTATATACATGAATTTTGGAAAGTTGCCTTTGTATGTTCAAAATTTTTTCTTGAGTGATGTGGACCTGTTTTTATGTAAACGATGGTATATACTGATGTAATGTGTTCTCAAGTGCAAGTGCTGTAAGGCATGTGCAACTAGTAGACTGTAGCTTAGGGTTATATTTAAGTCCTTTTGAGTTGTAAGTTAATGATATTATTTGGACTGTATTGTATATATGTGCTTTTAGGTTAAGCATTAGTTCTATGTACACTTTTCGTAGCCTTCCTTTCTTTTAACTCAGATAAGGGGGGGATGGGAGTTGCCTGGGGACAGGGGGGATTAGTTTATGGGTTATTATGGATAATACCATGCTATGTTACTTTTTATTAGGGTTGAAATGGGTATTGGTATTGGAAACAGGAGATGCCTTATCGTAAAAATTTTGAAGATGTTTGAGGAAGGTATTCTCCTTAAGTAAATTACTGTCTATTTTTGCACCTTATTGATGTACGATGTTAATAATTGTATGTACTCTGTATATGTACTGTCATTCTAAATAAAAAAAAAAAAAACTTCACACAATATTCCAAGCTATAACAAAAGTAGCTTCAGTAGCCAAATCACTTTGCTTACAGAGGGAATATAAGCTATTTTGTTGAGTGACTAAATAGATTACAAAATTTTTATCATATTTTACGCAATTCTGATTCAGAACGAAATTTAGAAGCAAATTTTTTTCTGGTTGCATCCATGGTGATGCTTTATATTAGTGGCTTTAAGGGGCACGTAAGTTCCCCGTCTTCTCATAACTTATTCATTTTTTCACTATAATCTACCTAGTCCATAATTATTAGCGCATTTAATTTGTCTGTTTCGGAAGGTGAAGTCTAGGATCTTTCCTTAATTCATGATATAACATAAAAAATCTTTGAGGACAATTGCGTAAAACCTGCGGTTTTGGCCTAAGTAACAACGCTCTTCTTGCCCAATAAGGCAAGAGAAAATTTGTGTATGCAATAATTTCTCAAAAAACATTCTGAACGTAACGAAAAAAATATATTTCATTGTGTTTCTTAATTATTAAAGTATTGTAAACTTGTATAAAATATATTTGGTTGGAGTATGCTAAATTAAATTGCGTTTGTAATAATAAGGTTACGTAAGTTTCCTCAGGTACTTTTGGTTCAAAATTATTAATTTTTACATTAACATAAATGAAAATTATGTCTCCTCAGACGTATAAGAGAAAATTTTAGAAATGACTTAATTTTAAATGAGTTCTTGCTAATTGGCCAATTTTACTTATTCGACACGACACACCACACACACACACACACACACACACACACACACACACACACACACACACACACACACACACACACACACACACACACACACACACCCCTGCGGGGTCCCGCAGGGGTCAGTCCTAGGACCAGTGCTGTTTCTGGTATTTGTGAACGACATGACGGAAGGAATAGACTCTGAGGTGTCCCTGTTTGCAGATGACGTGAAGTTGATTAGAAGAATACACTCGATCGAAGACCAGGCAGAACTACAAAGGGATCTGGACAGGCTGCAGACCTGGTCCAGCAATTGGCTCCTGGAGTTCAATCCCACCAAGTGCAAAGTCATGAAGATTGGGGAAGGGCAAAGAAGGCCGCAGACGGAGTACAGTCTAGGGGGTCAGAGACTACAAACCTCACTCAAGGAAAAAGATCTTGGGGTGAGTATAACACCAGGCACATCTCCTGAAGCGCACATCAACCAAATAACTGCTGCAGCAAACCTCAGAACAGCATTCCGACATCTTAATAAGGAATCATTCAGGACCCTGTACACCGTGTATGTTAGGCCCATATTGGAGTATGCAGCACCAGTTTGGAACCCACACCTAGCCAAGCACGTGAAGAAACTAGAGAAAGTGCAAAGGTTTGCAACAAGACTAGTCCCAGAGCTAAGAGGTATGTCCTACGAGGAGAGGTTAAGGGAAATCAACCTGACGACACTGGAGGACAGGAGAGATAGGGGGGACATGATAACGACATACAAAATACTGAGAGGAATTGACAAGGTGGACAAAGACAGGATGTTCCAGAGATTGGACACAGTATCAAGGGGACACAGTTGGAAGCTGAAGATACAGATGAATCACAGGGATGTTAGGAAGTATTTCTTCAGCCACAGAGTAGTCAGTAAGTGGAATAGTTTGGGAAGCGATGTAGTGGAGGCAGGATCCATACATAGCTTTAAGCAGAGGTATGATAAAGCTCACGGCTCAGGGAGAGTGACCTAGTAGCGATCAGTGAAGAGGCGGGGCCAGGAGCTCGGACTCGACCCCCGCAACCTCAACTAGGTGAGTACAACTAGGTGAGTACACACACACACACACACACACACATATATATATATATATATATATATATATATATATATATATATATATATATATATATATATATATATATATATATATACATATATATATATATTTGCAAGACAAGCCACGGGGGTTGGAAATCTTTAGCTCAAGTACTTTCACACTTCTCAGTGCATCATCAGGAGCTGTGCAATGTTGTAAAAGTAACACCAGGAGTAGGGTAAGTTTTCAGAGTATGGTAGTGTGGAGGCTCCAGCCACACTGTCTGAGAGAGGCAAGCAAGATGCAAACCACACACCGGTCCCCCCACACCCTGCGCCATATGGGGTCGGATGGAGTAGGCCTCACAGTTTGCAGATAGCATGAGGAAAAATACTAGAAAAGAGTTAATATACAGCCCTAAGCTTCTAACCACTGGGAACAGGTTATGTTAAGTAAAAAGTTACATTACAATACTGAATTATTACATGCCTTGATTTACAAGCTTCTAACTAATGAAATATAGGGAAAATCCCTCATTTGTCAACCGGTGTTGCGGAACCTTCCAGAATATTCAGGAAATCATTTCAGTGTCAGTTAATATGCACGAGTGAATTCTCCTATCCAGGCTTGCTTTCTGTAATAACTAGGCTATTCTTAATTTTAATGCCATTCCCATCATTATTTTCGACTATCATCTGCTATATATATACATTGGTCGAACAGGTAAACCTCTGGAAACCAGATTATCGCAACACCAGTACTCAATCAGGACAGGTCAGGTGTCAAATACGATCTTTACCACGTCAGCTCCTGTAATCACCACCGAGGTGGGCTGCCGCCCAGATAATTGTACCCAATAGTTCCATCATGGAAAGAAACATAATAGAGTGCTCCCTCTTGAAACATGATAGGAATGCCGTATATAACTCAAATTATGGGCTGTACAAACTCGATAGTTATTTATTGGAGTCAGTTGTGCACAGCCTTAAGCAATAATTTTATACAAAAGCGCAGGATTGCTCCATATGTCAGGGGGTTTCGTGATGTTTCAGTTATGTTCGACCAGAGTCTGCAAACTGAATATCATAGTATATTGTTGCGCCCATCGTGTATGCCGATATGACGCCTTGTTAAGTTCGTCGCAAACGTCGATGTTTAATTTGTTAGGTCTGCCGTCGGTATAACTCACTCAGCTGCTGATGCATACAGGTATCATAATGCAACAGGTGCTCTAGGTAGTGTGCTGCAATACAGGCTGCAGCCTGAGTAATATAACATCTGTAGTAAGTGTGGAATATTAAAATTACCTAGATGAACCTCATAAGATACATACCAGTAACTTGTAACAAAGATAATTATTCCTTATCAAGTGTTATAGAGACATATAGGAATTTTGAGACATCATAGGTCACCAGAAAATGTCACCCATTAAATGCCCACTACTCTCATACTTCCTCAAGCCACTCTCGACCTAAATTAACTTCAAATGATATAAACTTAACCAGTAATTCTGGTAAAACTATTAATATAATTAATATGGACTGTATGCTGAATTAATTTAATGAATGAATACATATATATGTTTATATATCAGAAGGGGAATTTATATTACTAATACTCACCAGTTTTGTCTGGAGATTACTTGGTGTGTCATCCACAACCCCCTGTCTAAATGTGAAGAAACTACTGGCCAGAATTTCAACACATAAAGACATTACTTATCTGGGGGATGGTGTAATTCTTATCTCTTTTGCCATCTAATTTTGGAGTCCTGCCCAGTCGTTGGTTTTTCACATTCTGTAGGACTGTAACTCCGACAATTTCTGCTCCTATTTGAGAGATTTCAACCACATATAACCTCTAATGCTACGAAATATTCTTCCCGTTTCACTAACTCTCATTTGCCCAGTTGAAAACATGGCGTCCTTTCCCAAGCAACGCTAACCCTCTCACTGATTCCTTTTGTATTTCCAAATTAATTTTTACTAACTACAAAGTATTTCACTAATTTACATGCAAAAATATACTATATATCGGAAAATATACAGTATTTTCCCCACTGCGGCTGGGCGGAGTTCGTTGCTAAACGACTCAAATTGCTCCTTCCTCTAGGAGACGATTCCAGCCAGTTCTGGCTTGAGTGGCTGTTCTCCTAGTAGGTTTTACTACAATTTCATCTTCCTGCATCACTTAGTCATCGCTATCTTCAATATCACTCATGTTACTTTCCCTTAGATTTTCATTTACCTTTGATTGAATACCATTCAATTCCAAGAGAATTAATTTATTAATCATACGTAAACTTTCCTGGCCAAGACACAACACCTTGACATTCCGGACAACACCTTGTGCATCTGGGTACAATGTCAATACCTGGCTCAGAAGCCACAGTGTTCGAAGTTGTTCGGTATCAATTAACACAATGTCACCTGGTTGAATGTTCTGTCGATTTACTGCCTCTGTCACACCATAAAAGTGTTCACATAGTGTAAGGACATATTTCTTACGCCACACATTAGACCAATGATCAATTACTTTATTTAACATCTTAAATTTATCACACAACACTGCCGCATCATTGTAATCTTCATCACTTTCTTCAGGATTATCTCTATAGACAGGGGCAGCTTCCAATTTCCTTCCACATATTAGGTGAGAAGGTGTTAATACATATGCATCAGGTGTATTACTCATATACGAGAGAGGGCGATTATTTATCCAGTTCTCCGCTTAAACTAACAAATTAACTCTTTTCCTGTGTAATACTTTACGGAGACACCTCTTCATTGTGCCTCTCAGTCTTTCATACAGCCCCCCCTGCCAAGGGCCTCTAGGAGTAATAAATTTCCAGGTACACCCTCACTGGGTTAACAGAGATTGAACATTGTTACTCTTATTTAATTGGATCAAGTGTTGAGCACCCGATACAAAATTCGTGGGATTATCCGAAATCATCAATCTCGGACAGGATCTCCTAGCTGCAAACTTTCAAAACAGCTGTATAAACTGTTCTGCAGACAAGTTCTGAGCCACTTCTAAATGAACTGCCCTAGTAGCAGTACAGGTGAACAAACACATACACTTTTAGTGGAACACCATATAAAGTACCTGTTAAAATGATTGGACCACTGTAGTCTACACTTGTTACATCAAATGGTTTCACCAATTGTACATGCTCCTTTGGTAATGGTGGAGGACCTGGGTACATATAGTATCTGGCATCCACACGGCGACATATTACACAAGATTTAATAACCCTTTTTACACCTTGCATTCCTTGTGGAATTAACAAAGTTTCCTAATACAATTTAAGGTATCTTGTACCCCACCATGCATTACATTTTTAAAACAATCAAAATTGTTAGATGATGAGTTTTGGGCAGTAAGATATGGTGTTTAGCATATTCACTCAATTCAGCATTTTGTAACCTACCTCTGCACCTAATTACATTATTCTCTAAATAAAGCCCCAATTTCTCTATTATGGAACCTTCACAATTTTTCTTTCCATCATTAATTTAATCTCATCTCCGTAGATTTCTTCCTGTATCCTCTGTATCTAGTATTCCAAAGGATGTGAAAAATTATATGAGATATTCATTTTGTTTAGAAATTTAAACACCAACTTTGTTACATTGATTAGTCTGGGCAAAGAAAAATACCTATTTATATCGATAGCTAAGGAGCGGTGGTCACAGTAATTTCAACAGGAGCAATATACCCCTTTTGTACAAGCCAATTAACTTTATTTACCAACCAGCTCGGTTCTTTAAACCATGATACAGCATTTACTAATTTAGCATAAGGTAAACCTCGAGACAAGAAATCAGCTGGATTCTCCTCACCAGGTATATGATAAAATGTTAACATATGCTGACCCAAACTATTATACTTCTATTGCATCTGATTAATTTCAGCGACTCTGTTTTATACATACACAATTTTACTGTTTCCATTACGAATCCATTGTAAGGATACCTCATTGTCAGACCAAATTACAGTGTCGCTAATATTTCTCCTGCAACTTATTACTTATATAATTAGCTAATTTGACACCAACATAAATGGCTATTAATTCCAACTGAGGCAAGGTACGTGATTTAACTGGAGACACTTTAGCCTTAGACATAACAAGAGAAATAACACTATTACATTGAAGGTAAGCAACTGCTCCATACGACAATTTTGAAGCATCATAAAAAATGTGGAGTATATTTTTCCTATCTGGATTGGCCACCTGGCGTGGGAACTCCAACATTGGAATTTTTACATAATCACCAATTAATTCATCCCACCTGTTAATGAATTCCTCAGGTAGAGTTTCATCCCAAGCACACTTAAGCTTCCATGCTTCATGTATTAACAATTTCCATCTTATATTAAGTGGATCAAAACATTTGAAAACTTTAGGAAGCAAGACTCTCTTGGTTAATTTATTGGGCATACTGTAATTATTAGGTTTTAATAGTAACAAAGCTCTCTGAGTATCCCAAGTTAATCCCAATGCATTACTACATTTAGGTACTTCATCTCTGGGGTAATCTTCATTTATTTTGTCCTTTAATTTGGACGAATTGCTATTCCAATCCCTCAGAGGCATATTTGCACTTTGCATTATTTTATTAGCCTCTCCATATGCCATCAACAGTTCCTCTTCAGTTGACGTCACACTTAGGAAATTGTCCACATAAAATTGTTTACTCATTACTTCACTTAATGGACTACCTGCACGTTTAAGGTGTGCATTTATCGTCTCTTGAAGTAGGAACAGACTGGATGTAGCACCAAATAATACGTTTATAAAGTGAAAGGTTTTCAGAGGGCTAAGTGGGTCACTAGGGTTCTCAGCCCATAAGAAGCAGGTACAATCCCGGTCAGCTTCTTGTAAACCCACTCTTAGGAAAGCTTTACTTATGTCAGCCATAAAGGCATAATTCTTCACCCTGAAAGAGACACTCTCTCTTTTCTTTGACTGGTTTCTTATTATCTAGGCTACTCTTAGTAGGGTACTTATTCTTCTTACTTTGATATGGAGAGTCACTATTTCTGATTCCTGCTACTTGATATGTGCCTACACAACTCTTTTTAGGAGATGAATTGTGATATGATATGACTGAGATAATTTTTCCCTTTGTGAAACTTGACAGATACCTCAGAGTTATTATGTGTTGCATCTATAAACTGATTTTGTTGGTTGGTCTGCAGTTGAACAACTAATTCTTGTAGACCTAGTCTTACTTCCTCCAGACAAAAATAACCTTTGTGATACTTGTTTGAGATTCTTTCAATCGTTTTACAGATTAATTTATTCTGTACAATGGCACTCAATAACCAGTCTGATTTATTCAGATCATATTTATTACTTAAAGTTTTAAGAGTGCTCTCCAGTTTAACTCTAAACTGCTGTAAACCTTTGTAAGTGTGATCTGGAGATTTTAAATTAACAATGATAGTTACTAGATCCAACCTACTTTGTTCTATATTGCCATAAGTGACCTTCAACAAGTCAACTGCTTCCTTGTAAGAATCATCTACATTGGGAAAGGCTTGTATGAGCATGTGAGCATCTTCTCTTACCTGTCCTTTGTGGTAAAATTATTTAGTAACACATGCTAAGTCATTCCTATAATGCACAGCTGCTTTAAAAATTTACCAAAACTCCTCTCAGGTTTCTCCAGGATTAAATACAGGTAAACATAATTCTGGGAGTTTTGGCAAAGACATATTATTTACTTGAATAGGTTGACTAACTGCCTGGTTTACACCTTTTAATTTATTCAAAGCCTGACCTTTACAAGAAAGAATTTTTCTTCTAATTCATAACACTGGTTGGTCATAATATCCATTTCTTTCTCATCTGCACAATTTATTAATAAATCTCCTTCATATTTTTTTGTAATATAATTTGTATGAATCATATCTATTGCCTAAAGCATCTAAATACAATTTTAAATCATCAATATTCACAGTTTCCTGATTCACTAATCCCAAACATTTTATGTCTTTGTTACATGACCCTTTCTAGTCTGTAATGATGCTTTCTTTGCTCTAAATTCCATGGGCATGTCAACTGCATTAATTTCCTCATTTTCACCCATGGTGCAATGTTTTAAATTCAACTTAATTAATAACACTGATTATGAACTTAATTATACACTTTATAAAGGTAAATATTACAACTTACCTTTGAATAAATCTTAGCCAGACTTGGCTTAGCAAAATTATTATTGCACAACACAGTAATATAAATCCTTGCCAAACTTGGCTTAGCAAAATTAATATTACACAAATACACACTATTATAAATCCTAGCCAGACTTGGCTTAGCAAAATTATATTATACAAATACACACTAATATAAATCTTAGCCAGACTTAGCTTAGCAAAATTAATGTTATACAAATACACTAATGTACATCCTAGTAAGACTTGGCTTAGCAAAATTAATGCTGCAGAAATTATAATCTACTACACATTAAGTAAATTTGCGGACCTAACATCCACCTCTTTCTGTCATGTCACTTATAATTATTAAGTAATTAATTCACTAATTAATGACTTCACTAATTACATACCAATCGATCAAGGACCAGCGGGCAACTGTGGAATATTAAAATTACCTCGATGAACCTCAAGATACATACTAGTAATTTGTAACAAAGATAATTATTCCTTATCAAGTGTTATAGAGACATGTAGGAATTTTGAGACATCCTAGGTAGCCAGAAAATGTCACCCTTCGAATACCCACTACTCTCATACTTCCACAAGTCACTCTGGACCTATATTCACTTCAAATTAAATAAATATCACCAGTAATTCTGGAAAACTATTAATATAAATTATATGGGCTGTATGTTGAATTAATTTAATGAATGAATACATATTTATTATTAATTTTTTATTATCACACTGGCCGATTCCCACCAAGGCAGGGTGGCCCGAAAAAGAAAAACTTTCACCATAATTCACTCCATCACTGTCTTGCCAGAAGGGTGCTTTACACTACAGTTTTTAAACTGCAACATTAACACCCCTCCTTCAGAGTGCAGGCACTGTACTTCCCATCTCCAGGACTCAAGTCCGGCCTGCCGGTTTCCCTGAACCCCTTCATAAATGTTACTTTGCTCACACTCCAACAGCACGTCAAGTATTAAAAACCATTTGTCTCCATTCACTCCTATCAAACACGCTCACGCATGCCTGCTGGAAGTCCAAGCCCCTCGCACACAAAACCTCCTTTACCCCCTCTCTCCAACCTTTCCTAGGCCAACCCCTACCCCGCCTTCCTTCCACTACAGACTGATACACTCTTGAAGTCATTCTGTTTCGCTCCATTCTCTCTACATGTCCAAACCACCTCAACAACCCTTCCTCAGCCCTCTGGACAACAGTTTTGGTAATCCCGCACCTCCTCCTAACTTCCAAACTACGAATTCTCTGCATTATATTCACACCACACATTGCCCTCAGACATGACATCTCCACTGCCTCCAGCCTTCTTCTCGCTGCAACATTCATCACCCATCCTTCACACCCATATAAGAGCGTTGGTAAAACTATACTCTCATACATTCCCCTCTTTGCCTCCAAGGACAAAGTTCTTTGTCTCCACAGACTCCTAAGTGCACCACTCACCCTTTTCCCCTCATCAATTCTATGATTCACCTCATCTTTCATAGATCCATCCGCTGACAGGTCCACTCCCAAATATCTGAAAACATTCACCTCCTCCATACTCTCTCCCTCCAATATGATATCCAATCTTTCATCACCTAATCTTTTAGTTATCTTCAAAACCTTACTCTATCCTGTATTCACTTTTAATTTTCTTCTTTTGCACACCCTACCAAATTCATCCACCAACCTCTGCAACTTCTCTTCAGAATCTCCCAAAAGCACAGTGACATCAGCAAAGAGCAACTGTGACAACTCCCACTTTATGTGTGATTCTTTGTCTTTTAACTACACTCCTCTTGCCTAGACACTCGCATTTACTTCTCTTACATCTCCATCTATAAATATATTAAAAAACCACTGTGACATCACACATCCTTGTCTAAGGCCTACTTTTACTGGGAAATAATCTCCCTCTTTCCTACATACTCTAACTTGAGCCTCACTATCCTCGTAAAAACTCTTCACTGCTTTCAGTAACCTACCTCCTACACCATACACCTGCAACATCTGCCACATTGCCCCCCAATCCACCCTGTCATATGCCTTTTCCAAATCCATAAATGCCACAAAAACCTCTTTAGCCTTATCTAAATGCTGTTCACTTACATGTTTCACTGAAAACACACACACCCCCTACCTTTCCTAAAACCTCCTTGTTCACCTGCTATCCTATTCTCCGTCTTACTCTTAATTCTTTCAATAACAACTCTAAATACACTTTTCCAGGTATACTCAACAGACTTATCCCCCCTATAATTTTTGCACTCTCTTTTGTCCCCTTTGCCTTTATACAAAGGAACTATGCATGCTCTCTGCCAATCCCTAGGTACCTTACCCTCTTCCATACATTTATTAAATAATTGCACCAACCACTCCAAAACTATATCCCCACCTGCTTTTAACATTTCTAACTTAATCTCATCAATCCAGGCTGCTGTACCCCCTTTCAGTTTACCTACTGCCTCATGAACTTCCCCACACTCACTACTGGCTGTTCCTCACTCCTACAACATATTATTCCTCCTTGCACTATACACGAAATCATAGCGTCCCTATCTTCATCAACATTTAACAATTCCTCAAAATATTCCTTCCATCTTTATAATACCTCTAACTCTCCATTTAATAACTCTCCTCTCCAATTTTTAACTGACAATCCAATTTGTTCTCTAGGCATCCTTAACTTGTTTATCTCACTCCAAACTTCTTCTTATGTTCAACAAAATTTGTTGATAACATCTCACCCACTCTCTCATTTGCTCTCTTTTTACATTGCTTCACCACTCTCTTAACCTCTCTCTTTTTCTCCATATACTCTTCACTCATTGCATCACTTCTACTTTGTAAAAACTTCTCATATGCTAACTTTTTCTCCCTTACTACTCTCTTTACATCATCATTCCACCAATCGCTCCTCTTCCCTCCCGCACCCACTTTCCTGTAACCACAAACTTCTGCTGAACACTCTAACACTACATTTTTAAACCTACCCCATACCTCTTCGACCCCATTGCCTATGCTCTCATTTGCCCATCTGTCCTCCAATAGCTGTTTATATCTTACCCTAACTGCCTCCTCTTTTAGTTTATAAACTTTCACCTCTCTCTTCCCTGATGCTTCTATTCTCCTTGTATCCCATCTACCTTTTACTCTCAGTGTAGCTACAACTAAGAAGTGATCTGATATATCTGTGGCCCCTCTATAAACAAGTACATCCAGAAATCTACTCAACAGTCTTTTATCTACCAATACCTAATCCAACAAACTACTGTCATTTCGCCCTACATCATATCTTGTATACTTATTCATCCTCTTTTTTTTTTTAAATATGTATTACCTATAACTAAACTCCTTTCTATACAAAGTTCAATCAAAGGGCTCCCATTATCATTTACACCTGGCACCCCAAACTTACCTACCACACACTCTCTAGAAGTTTCTCCTACTTTAGCATTCAGGTCCCCTACCACAATTACTCTCTCACTTGGTTCAAAGGTTCCTATACATTCACTTAATATCTCCCAAAATCTCTCTCTCTCTCTTCTACATTCCTCTCTTCTCCAGGTGCATACACGCTTATTATGACCCACTTTTCGCATCCAACCTTTACTTTAATCCACATAATCCTGAATTTACACATTCATATTCTCTTTTCTCCTTCCATAACTGATCCATCAACATTACTGCTACCCCTTCCTTAGCTCTAACTCTCTCAGATACTCCAGATTTAATCCCATTTATTTCCCCCCACCGAAACTCCCCTATATATAAATACATATACACGTTTATATATCTAGGTAGTAGGTTGGTAGACAGCAACCAACCAGGGAAGTACTACCGTCCTGCCAGATGACTGTGAAACAGAAACCTGAAACTGTTTTACATGATGGTAGGATTGCTGGTGTCTTTTTCTGTCTCATAAACACGCTAGATAGCAGGAATATCTTGCTACTCCTACTTTCACTTAGGTCACACTTCACAGACACGCACATGCATATATATATATATATATATATATATATATATATATATATATATATATATATATATATATATATTATATATATAAATAAATCTAGGTTTTTCTCCTTTTTCTGAATAGCTCTTGTTCTTTTTTATTTATTCTATTGTCAAAGGGGAAGTGGAAAAGAATCTTTCCTCCGTAAGCCATGCGTGTCGTATGAGGCGACTAAAATCCCGGAAGCAATGGGCCATTAACCCCTTTTCCTGTAAACATTTACTAAAAATAAGAAGAAAATTTTTTATAAAACTGGGATGCTTGAATGTGCTTGTATGTAGTGCAGATGACAAGAAACAGTTGATTGCTGATGTTATGAATGAAAAGAAGTTGGATGTCCTGGCCCTATGCGAAACAAAGCTGAAGGGGGTAGGGGAGTTTCGATGGGGAGAAATAAATGGGATTAAATCTGGAGAATCTGAGAGAGTTAGAGCTAAGGAAGGGGTAGCAATAATGTTATGGAAGGAGAAAAGAGAATATGAATGTGTAACTTCAAGAATTATGTGTATTAAAGTAAAGGTTGGATGCGAAAAGTGGGCCATAATAAGCGTGTATGCACCTGGAGAAGAGAGGAATACAGAGGAGAGAGATAGATTTTGGGAGATGTTAAGTGTTTGTACCTTTGAACCAAGTGAGAGAGTAATTGTGGTAGGGGACCTGAATGCTAAAGTGGGAGAAACTTTTAGAGAGGGTGTGGTAGGTCAGTTTGGGGTGCCAGGTGTAAATGATAATGGGAGCCCTTTGATTGAACTTTGTATAGAAAGGGGTTTAGTTATAGGTAATACATATTTTAAGTAAAAGAGGATAAATAAGTATACAAGATATGATGTAGGGTGGAATGACAGTAGTATGTTGGATTAGGTATTGGTAGATAAAAGACTGTTGAGTAGACTAAAGGATGTATATGTTTATAGAGGGGCCAGAGATATAGGAGATCACTTTTTAGTTGTAGCTACACTGAGAGTAAAAGGTAAATAGGATACAAGGAGAATAGAAGCATGAGGGAAAACAGAGGTGAAGGTTCATAAACTAAAAGAGGAGGCAGATAGGGAAAGACATAAACAGCTATTGGAGGACAGATGGGCTAATGAGAGCATAGGCAATGGGGTCGAAGAAGTATGGGCTAGGTTTAAAAATGCAGTGTTAGAGTGTTCAGCAGAAGTTTGTGGTTACAGGAAAGTGGGTGCGGGAGGGAAGAGGAGCGATTGGTGGAATGATGATGTAAAGAGAGTAGTAAGGGAGAAAAAGTTAGTGTATGAGAAGTTTTTACAAAGTAAAAGTAATGCAAGGAGGGAAGAGTACATGGAGAAAAAGAGAGAGGTTAAGAGAGTAGTGAAGAAATGTAAAAAGAGAGCAAATGAGAGAGTGGGTGAGATGTTATCAACAAATTTTGTTGAAAATAAGAAAAAGTTTTGGAGTGAGATTAACAAGTTAAGGAAGCCTAGAGAACAAATGGATATGTCAGTTAAAAATAGGAGAGGAGAGTTATTAAATGGAGAGTTAGGGGTATTGGGAAAATGGAGGGAATATTTTGAGGAATTGTTAAATGTTGATGAAGAAAGGGAAGCTGTGATTTCGTGTATATAGCAATGAGGAATAACATCTTGTAGGAGTGAGGAAGAGCCAGTTGTGAGTGTGGGGGAAGCTCGTGAGGCAGTAAGTAAAATGAAACTGGGTAAAGCAGCTGGGATTGATGGGATAAAGATACAAATGTTAAAAGCAAGTACGGATATAGTTTTGGAGTAGTTGGTGCTATTATTTAATAAATGTATGGAAGAGGGTAAGGTACCTGGGGATTGGCAGAGAGCATGCATAGTTCCTTTGTATAAAGGCAAAGGGGACAAAAGAGAGTGCAAAAATTATAGGGGGATAAGTCTGTTGAGTATACCTGGTAAAGTGTATTGTAGAGTTATTATTGAAAGAATTAAGAGTAAGACGGTGAATAGGATAGCAGATGAACAAGGAGGCTTTAGGAAAGGTAGGGGGTGTGTGTGTTTTCAGTGAAACATGTAAGTGAACAGTAATTAGATAAGTCTAAAGAGATTTTTGTGGCATTTATAGACTTAGAAAAGGCGTATGACAGAGTAGATAGGGGGGCAATGTGGCAGATGTTGCAGGTGTATGGTATAGGAGGTAGGTTACTGAAAGCAGTGAAGAGCTTTTACGAGGATAGTGAGGGTCAAGTTAGAGCATGTAGGAAAGAGGGAGATTATTTCCCAGTAAAAGTAGGCCTTAGACAAGGATGTGTGATGTCACCGTGGTTGTTTAATATATTTATAGATGGGATTGTAAGAGAAGTAAATGCGAGGGCCTTGGCAAGAGGCGTGGAGTTAAAAGATAAAGAATCACACATAAAGTGGGAGTTGTCACAGTTGCTCTTTGCTGATGACACTGTGCTCTTGTGAGATTATGAAGAGAAGTTGCAGAGGTTGGTGGATGAATTTGGTAGATAATGTAAAAGAAGAAAATTAAAAGTGAATACAGGAAACAGTAAGGTTATGAAGATAACAAAAGGATTAGGTGATGAAAGATTGGATATCAGATTGGAGGGAGAGAGCATGGAGGAGGTGAATGTATTCAGATATTTGGGAGTGGACATGTCAGCGGATGGATCTATGAAAGATGAGGTGTATCATAGAATTGATGGGGGGAAAAAGGCGAGCGGTGCACTTAGGAGTCTATGGAGACAAAGAACTTTGTCCTTGGAGGCAAAGAGGGGAATGTATGGGAGAATAGTTGTACCAATGCTCTTATATGGGTGTGAAGCATGGGTGATGAATGTTGCAGCGAGGAGAAGGCTGGAGGCAGTGGTGATGTCATGTCTGAGAGCAATGTGTGGTGTGAATATAGTGCAGAGAATTCGTAGTTTGGAAGTTAGGAGGAGGTGCAGTATTGCCAAAACTGTTGTCCAGAGGGCTGATGAAGGGTTGTTGAGGTGGTTCGGACATGTAGAGAGAATGGAGAAAAACAGAATGACTTCAAGAGTGTATCAGTCTGTAGCGGAAGGATGGCGGGGTAGGGGTCGGCCTAGGAAAGGTTGGAGGGAGGGGGTAAAGGAGGTTTTGTGTGCGAGGGGCTTGGACTTCCAGCGGGCATGCGTGAGCATGTTTGATGCTGCTGTTGGAGTGTGAGCAAAGTAACATTTATGAAGGGATTCAGGGAAACCAGCAGGCCGGACTTGAGTCCTAGAGATGGGAAGTACAGTGCCTGCACTGCAGTTTAAAAACTGCAGTGTAAAACACCCTTCTGGCAAGACAGTGATGGAGTGAATGATGGTGAAAGTTTTTGTTTTTCGGGCCACCCTACCTTGGTGGGAATCGGCTAGTGTGTTAATAAAACAAAAATTAGCAACAGAAGGGGAATTTATATTAGTAACACTCACCAATTTTTTCTCGAGATTACTTGGTGTGTCATCCACAACCCCCTGTCTAAATATGATGAAACTACTGGCCAGAATTTCAACACATTAAGACATTACTTATCTGGGGGATGGTGTAATTCTTATCACTTTTCCCATCTAATTTTGGAGTACTGCCCAGTCGTTGATTTCTCATATTCTGTAGGACTGTAACTCCGACAATTTCTGCTCCTATTTGAGAGGTTTCAACCAAATATAACCTTCAAAGCTACGAAATATTCTTCCCATTTTACTAACTCTCATCTTGCCCAGTTCAAAACATGGCGTCCTTTCCCAAGGGACACTAACCCTCTCGCTGGTTCCTTTTTTATTTCCAAATTAATTTTTACTAACTTCAATGTATTTCACTAATTTACATGCAAAAATACACTATATATCATTAAATATACAATATTTTCTACAATAAGGAAGCAGGTATGTGGGTTCATTTAGGTATTGGGGCACATGTGCGATCATCCTAGGATAGCACAAAAGAAATGTACAGTGAGCTATTGAGGTCCTAACCCATCTAGGTATAGTGGTACAAGGTGCACAAGGTATATATAAGTGGTTGCAACATGATGATTGCAACTAGTTTAGTGATTAATGAATCAGGTTGTTGGTAATATTATAATTATGATGATAATAATAATAACAATGATATTAGTGGATGATAGTTGATAATAATTATAGAAATGGCATTAAAATTAAGAATAACCTAGTTATTAAAGGAAAGAAAGCCTGAATAGGAGAATTCGCTCAGGCATATTAAGTGATACTGAAACTATTTCCTGAATATTCTGGAATGTTCTGTGAAACCAGTTGACAAATGAGGGATTTTTCCCTGTATTTCATTAGTTAGAGGGTTGTAAATGAAGGTATGTAATGATCCAATATTGCAATGTAACTTTTTATGTCACCTGACCTGTTCCCAGCGGTTAGAAGCTTAGGGCTGGCTATTAACTATCTTCCAGTAATTTTTTCTCGTGCTATCTTCTGTTACGGACTGCTGTAATAAAAATATTTATATAAAATAACGCTCCATGTATAATGCCATTTTCCTTGTAGAATACTGAAAGTGGACGTGTATTATTCCCTGACAGCGAACGCGTTTTATTCCTGTCAGACAGGCAGTGGCCAGGACAGGAGCAGATGAGAGGTGTTTAGTTGAGTACGAGTCAGGTGGTGATGGGGCAAAGTCATCATGTTTGGGCAGTAGTTTGAGTAGGTAATGTTGATAGGTTTTTCAGTGTATACTATAGTTGTTTGTGTTTGTGTTTTCATGTTTATTTGTAAAGCCATATTATGCAGGGACCTGTGTTTTGGAGAGTATTTAACGTTTCCTCTGTTGGCTGAGTAGCCTGCAGAAAGGGGGGGGGAGTGTCATAGAGCCTCCCTGCTCATAAATGTTCAGTTATTTTGTTTAACTCATTAGTAGCAGTGTGCTAGTGAGGTAATGTGAACTGCAGTGTGGTGGTTTTTTGTAGTAGTTATAAGTTGTATATAAGTTACTATTATTAATAATATATATATTTTTGTATTGGTAAGTTTGTTTGTCCTTCCATGTACTATATTAATTATTTGCACTCATGCTTCATTATTTAATATGAGTGCATGCTGGCCCAAGGATTGCTGTCTTTTTCAGAGTAATTTTATAATTCCTAGACAGCAGTGTGAGCAGCCTTTAGAAGCCAGGAACATTTTATTAAAGTTACGACATCAAAGACGTAACATTTGCAAACTGTGAGGGACATTCCACCCGACCCCATATGGGTGGTGTGGGAGTTGACCAGTGTGTGGTTGGCATCCCGCTTGCCTCTCTCCACTAGACTGGCTGGGGCCTCCATACTACCGTACTCTGAAAACTTTCCCCACTTGCTGATGAAGCAATGAGAAGTGTGAAGGGAAATACCACCTTTAGAACTGTCCTGGAGACCCTCATCATCAGAGAAAATATTTTTTTTTTTTTTTTGCATTTGATAGATATATTTTTTCACTGACGATAGTGTAAAAATCCTCACCTAACCAAGCCTAACGTAACCTAATTTTTTTAGCTAAATTCTGCTGTATGGTATAGAAAATGTCAACAATGTGAAAGACACTTGCACAGCACTTAGGCATCATTATTGTGTGAACGCTTAACCAACTCATGGCTTTATCAGTCCAATACAGAAAGAGATGGCAAATGGGAAGATGGTAATCCGTCTCTCAGAATAAGACAATTTAAGTACATATAATACTACTTAAATTCAATGATATATTTTTTTCGATATATTCAGATTGATTTTCGCAGACCTGTGGCATAAAAAATATTTCACTCTCCTCATTCAGCAGTTATACCTTACCAAGACATTCATAACTGCAATTATATTATGAGCCTAAATACCGAAGCTTAGTTAACAATTTCACCAGACCTAAGGTAAAATAATAATTATTAATAAAGCATTATACACTGACATTACCAAGCATTTATATTGTCGATAGTATTGATAATAACAATTTATAAATAAAGGGTAAATAAGAAATACATACCATGGGGAAGACCAAGTACCAACAACATTACAGTCCACCGCCTCATTTTCTTCAAATCGCTCAACCTTCAAACCTAGAAGTAAACCAAAGATGAGAAAAACTCTCTCTTCCTCTTACTCTGTCTGTCACTCTGTCTTTTTGTCAGCCTGTCTGTCTATCTTTCTCTGTACACACACATACACACACACACACACACATATTATATATATATATATATATATATATATATATATATATATATATATATATATATATATATATATATATATATTATATAAATATATATATATATATATATATATATATATATATATATATATATATATATATATATATATATATATATATATATATATATATATATATATATATATATATTATTATTATTATCACACTGGCCGATTCCCACCAAGGCAGGGTGGCCCGAAAAAGAAAAACTTTCACCATCATTCACTCCATCACTGTCTTGCCAGAAGGGTGCTTTACACTACAATTTTTAAACTGCAACATTGACACCCCTCCTTCAGAGTGCAGGCACTGTACTTCCCATCTCCAGGACTCAAGTCCGGCCTGCCGGTTTCCCTGAACCCCTTCATAAATGTTACTTTGCTCACACTCCAACAGCACGTCAAGTATGAAAAACCATTTGTCTCCATTCACTCCTATCAAACACGCTCACGCATGCTTGCTGGAAGTCCAAGCCCCTCGCACACAAAACCTCCTTTACCCCCTCCCTCCAACCTTTCCTAGGCCGACCCCTACCCCGCCTTCCTTCCACTACAGACTGATACACTCTTGAAGTTATTCTGTTTCGCTCCATTCTCTCTACATGTCCGAACCACCTCAACAACCCTTCCTCAGCCCTCTGGACAACAGTTTTGGTAATCCCGCACCTCCTCCTAACTTCCAAACTACGAATTCTCTGCATTATATTCACACCACACATTGCTCTCAGACATGACATCTCCACTGCCTCCAACCTTCTCCTCGCTGCAACATTCATCACCCATGCTTCACGCCCATTTAAGAGCGTTGGTAAAACTATACCCTCATACATTCCCCTCTTTGCCTCCAAGGACAAAGTTCTTTGTCTCCACAGGCTCCTAAGTGCACCACTCACCCTTTTCCCCTCATCAATTCTATGATTCACCTCATCTTTCATAGACCCATCCGCTGACATGTCCACTCCCAAATATCTGAATACATTCACCTCCTCCATACTCTCTCCCTCCAATCTGATATCCAATCTTTCATCACCTAATCTTTTTGTTATCCTCATAACCTTACTCTTTCCTGCATTCACTTTCAATTTTCTTCTTTTGCACACCCTACCAAATTCATCCACCAATCTCTGCAACTTCTCTTTAGAATCTCCCAAGAGCACAGTGTCATCAGCAAAGAGCAACTGTGACAACTCCCACTTTGTGTGTGATTCTTTATCTTTTAACTCCACGCCTCTTGCCAAGACCCTAGCATTTACTTCTCTTACAACCCCATCTATAAATATATTGAACAACCACGGTGACATCACACATCCTTGTCTAAGGCCTACTTTTACTGGTAAATAATTTCCCTCTTTCCTACACACTCTAACTTGTGTGTGTGTGTGTGTGTGTGCGTGTGTGTGTACTCACCTAGTTGTACTCACCTAGTTGAGGTTGCGGGGGTCGAGTCCGAGCTCCTGGCCCCGCCTCTTCACTGATCGCTACTAGGTCACTCTATCCGAGCCGTGAGCTTTATCATACCTCTGCTTAAAGCTATGTATGGATCCTGCCTCCACTACATCGCTTCCCAAACTATTCCACTTACTGACTACTCTGTGGCTGAAGAAATACTTCCTAACATCCCTGTGATTCATCTGTGTCTTTAGCTTCCAACTGTGTCCCCTTGTTACTGTGTCCAATCTCTGGAACATCCTGTCTTTGTCCACCTTGTCAATTCCCCTCAGTATTTTGTATGTCGTTATCATGTCCCCCCTATCTCTCCTGTCCTCCAGTGTCGTCAGGTTGATTTCCCTTAACCTCTCCTCGTAGGACATACCTCTTAGCTCTGGGACTAGTCTTGTTGCAAACCTTTGCACTTTCTCTAGTTTCTTTACGTGCTTGGCTAGGTGTGGGTTCCAAACTGGTGCCGCATACTCCAATATGGGCCTAACGTTTACGGTGTACAGGGTCCTGAACGATTCCTTATTAAGATGTCGGAATGCTGTTCTGAGGTTTGCTAGGCGCCCATATGCTGCAGCAGTTATTTGGTTGATGTGCGCTTCAGGAGATGTGCCTGGTGTTATACTCACCCCAAGATCTTTTTCCTTGAGTGAGGTTTGTAGTCTCTGACCCCCTAGACTGTACTCCGTCTGCGGCCTTCTTTGCCCTTCCCCAATCTTCATGACTTTGCACTTGGTGGGATTGAACTCCAGGAGCCAATTGCTGGACCAGGTCTGCAGCCTGTCCAGATCCCTTTGTAGTTCTGCCTGGTCTTCGATCGAGTGTATTCTTCTCATCAACTTCACGTCATCTGCAAACAGGGACACCTCAGAGTCTATTCCTTCCGTCATGTCGTTCACAAATACCAGGAACAGCACTGGTCCTAGGACTGACCCCTGCGGGACCCCGCTGGTCACACGTGCCCACTCTGACACCTCGCCACGTACCATGACTCGCTGCTGTCTTCCTGACAAGTATTCCCTGATCCATTGTAGTGCCTTCCCTGTTATCCCTGCTTGGTCCTCCAGTTTTTGCACCAATCTCTTGTGTGGAACTGTGTCAAACGCCTTCTTGCAGTCCAAGAAAATGCAATCCACCCACCCCTCTCTCTCTTGTCTTACTGCTGTCACCATGTCATAGAACTCCAGTAGGTTTGTGACACAGGATTTCCCGTCCCTGAAACCATGCTGGCTGCTGTTGATGAGATCATTCCTTTCTAGGTGTTCCACCACTCTTCTCCTGATAATCTTCTCCATGATTTTGCATACTATACATGTCAGTGACACTGGTCTGTAGTTTAGTGCTTCATGTCTGTCTCCTTTTTTAAAGATTGGGACTACATTTGCTGTCTTCCATGCCTCAGGCAATCTCCCTGTTTCGATAGATGTATTGAATATTGTTGTTAGGGGTACACATAGCGCCTCTGCTCCCTCTCTCAATACCCATGGGGAGATGTTATCTGGCCCCATTGCCTTTGAGGTATCTAGCTCACTCAGAAGCCTCTTCACTTCTTCCTCGGTTGTGTGCACTGTGTCCAGCACTTGGTGGTGTGCCCCACCTCTCCGTCTTTCTGGAGTCCCTTCTGTCTCCTCTGTGAACACTTCTTTGAATCTCTTGTTGAGTTCTTCACATACTTCACGGTCATTTCCTGTTGTCTCTCCTCCTTCCTTCCTTAGCCTGATTACCTGGTCCTTGACTGTTGTTTTCCTCCTGATGTGGCTGTACAACAGTTTCGGGTCAGATTTGGCTTTCGCTGCTATGTCATTTTCATATTGTCTTTGGGCCTCCCTTCTTATCTGTGCATATTCGTTTCTGGCTCTACGACTGTTCTCCTTATTCTCCTGGGTCCTTTGCCTTCTATATTTCTTCCATTCCCTAGCACACTTGGTTTTTGCCTCCCTGCACCTTTGGGTAAACCATGGGCTCATCCTGGCTTTTTCATTACTCCTGTTACCCTTGGGTACAAACCTCTCCTCAGCCTCCTTGCATTTTGTTGCTACATATTCCATCATCTCATTAACTGGCTTCCCTGCCAGTTCTCTGTTCCACTGAACCCCGTTCAGGTAGTTCCTCATTCCTGTGTAGTCCCCTTTCTTGTAGTTTGGCTTCATTCGTCCTGGCCTTCCTGCTTCTCCCTCCACTTGTAGCTCTACTGTGTATTCGAAGCTTAAAACCACATGGTCACTGGCCCCAAGGGGTCTTTCATATGCGATGTCCTCGATATCTGCACTACTGAAGGTGAATACTAAGTCCAGCCTTGCTGGTTCATCCTCTCCTCTCTCTCTTGTAGTGTCCCTTACGTGTTGGTACATGAAGTTCTCCAGTACCACCTCCATCATCTTAGCCCTCCATGTATCTTGGCCCCCATGTGGGTCCAAGTTCTCCCAATCGATCTCCTTGTGGTTAAAGTCACCCATGATCAGGAGCTTTGCCCTGCATGCATGAGCTCTTCTGGCCACTCTAGCCAGTGTGTCAACCATCGCTCTATTGCTCTCGTCGTACTCTTGCCTTGGCCTCCTGCTGTTCTGTGGTGGGTTATACATCACTGCTATTACCACCTTGGGACCTCCAGAGTGAAGTGTTCCCACTATGTAATCACTTTCTTCTCCGCTATCTCCTCTCTCCAGCTCATCAAAATTCCAGCGATTTTTGATCAGCAAC
Source organism: Cherax quadricarinatus (assembly GCF_038502225.1). Lineage (NCBI taxonomy): Eukaryota > Metazoa > Arthropoda > Malacostraca > Decapoda > Parastacidae > Cherax > Cherax quadricarinatus. Next base: position 1,343,881 of record NC_091361.1, on the reverse strand, counting down.
GCCACTCCTCCACCCCCCCTGTTCCCTCTGTCTTTCCTCAGGATTTGGTATCCCGTTGGAAAGATGGCATCTGTTATCATACCTGTAAGCTTGGTTTCTGTAAGAGCTATGATGTCCGGTGATGCTTCTTTGACCCTTTTGTGCCACTCCTCCCACTTATTTGTTATTCCATCAGCGTTTGTGTACCATACCTTCAGTTTCCTTTCCAACACTGTGGTTTGGGGGGCCTGTGGGGGTGGGAGACCTGGTGGCATACTGTGGGATTCTATAGCTCGATGTTGGGTGGAGGCTGTGGGTATGGATTGTAGTGTGTGTTGGGATGGTGTGATAGGTTGTATGGTTCTGAGAGTAGTTGTGTGTGTGCTTGCCCTTGCTGTTCTGTCCTGCTCTGACTGACCTCTGCTGATTCCCTCCTTGTCTCTTTTCCTAGCTCCTTTCGTTTTTTTTGTCCTCTCC
>NC_091361.1:1313425-1338425 GCF_038502225.1 Cherax quadricarinatus | reverse complement strand
ATGGAGAGGAATAAATGGGATTAGGTGAGGGGTTTCAAATAGAGTTAGAGCTAAAGACGGAGTAGCAATAATGTTGAAGGATAAGTTATGGCAGGAAAAGAGGGATTATAAATGTATTATTTCATGGATTATGTGGAGTAAAATAAAGGTTGGATGTGAAAAATGGGTTATAGTAAGTGTATATGTACCTGGAGAAGAGTGAAGTGTAGAGGAGAGAGTGATTTTGGAAAATGTTGAGTGAATGCGTGGAGAGTTTTGAACCAAGTGTGAGAGTAATGGTGGTTGGGGATTTCAATGCTAAAGTGGGCAAAAATGTTGTGGAGGGAGTAGTAGGTAAATTTGGGTGCCAGGGGTAAATGTAAATGGGGAACCTTTAATTGAGCAATGTGTAGAAAGTGGTTTGGTAATAAGTAACATAATTTTATGAAGAAGAGGATAAATAATTATACAAGGTATGATTTAGCATGTAATGAAAGTAATTTGTAAGATTATGTATTGGTGGATAAAAGACTGATTGGTAGGCTCAAGGATGTACACGCTTATAGAGGGGCAACTGATATATGGGATCATTATTTGGTTGTTGCTACAGTTAGAGTAAGAGGTAGATGGGACAAGAGGAAAATGGCAACAACAAGCAAGAGGGAGGTGAAAGTGTATAAACTAAGGGAGGAGGAAGTTCTGTTGAGATGTAAGCAACTATTGGCAGAAAGGTGGGCTGGTGCAAGTATGAGTAGTGGGGGGTTGAAGAGGGTTGGAATAGTTTAAAAAATGCAGTATTAGAATGTGGGGCAGAAGTTTGTGCATATAAGAGGGTGGGTACAGGAGGAAAGAGGAGTGATTGGTGGAATGATGAAGTAAAGGGTGTGATAAAAGAGGAAAAGTTAGCTTAAGAGACGTTTTTACAAAGCAGAAGTGTTATAAGAAGAGTAGAGTATATGGAGAGTAAAAGAAAGGTGAAGAGAATGGTGAGAGAGTGCAAAAGGAGAGCAGATGATAGAGTGGGAGAGGCACTGTCAAGAAATTTTAATGAAAATAAGAAAAAAATTTGGAGTGAGTTAAACAAGTTAAGAAAGCCTAGAGAACGAATCGATTTGTCAGTTAAAAACAGAGTAGGGAAGTTAGTAGATGGGGGAGATGGAGGTTTTGGGTAGATGGCGAGAATATTTTGAGGAACTTTTAAATGTCGACGAAGAAAGGGAAGCGGTAATTTCATGCACTGGCCAGGGAGGTATACCATCTTCTAGGAGTGAAGAAGAACAGGATGAGAGTGTGGGAGAGGTGTGTGAGGCATTACGTAGAATGAAAGGGGATAAAGCAGCTGGAACTGATTGGATCATGACAGAAATGTTAAAAGCAGGGGGGGATATAGTGTTGGAGTGGTTGGTATTTTTGTTTAATAAATGTATGAAAGAGGGGAAGGTACCTAGGGATTGTCGGAGAGCATGTATAGTCCCTTTATATAAAGGGAAGGGGGACAAAAGAGATTGTAAAAATTATAGAGGAATAAGTTTACTGAGTATACCAGGAAAAGTATACGGTAGGGTTATAATTCAAAGAATTAGAGGTAAGACAGAATGTAGGATTGCAGATGAGCAAGGAGGTCTCAGAGTGGGTAGGGGATGTGTATATCAAGTGTTTACATTGAAGCATATATAGGAACAGTATTTAGATAAAGGTAGGGAAGTTTATATTGCATTTATGGATTTAGAAAAGGCATGTGATAGAGTGGTTAGGGGAGCAGTGTGGCAGATGTTGCAAGTATATGGAATAGGTGGTAAGTTAGTAAATGCTGTAAAGAGTTTTTATGAGGATAGTGAGGCTCAGCTTAGAAAGTATATAAGAGAGGGAGACTACTTCCCGGTAAAAGTAGGTCTTAGACAGGGATGTGTAGGTAATAAAAACACACAAACCAGGTAATCCAATCAGACCAGTTATTAGCTCCATAGGATCAGTTTCGTATAAATTATCCAAATGGCTTGTTGACATTTTGAGCCCTATTGTTGGTAAAATTTCTAACTTCAGTGTTAAAAAGAACTTAGATTTAGTTGATAAATTAAGCTCTTTGACTGGCTTAAATGATTTTAACATGGTTAGTTTTTATGTTACTTCCTTGTTTACGAAAGTTCCTGTTGATGATTTATTAAGTTTCTTATCTGAAGAAATCGTTAATTATGATTTACCATTACCAGTTCCTGCCATCATTAAACTTATTAAACTTTGCATTGTTGATGCAAAATTTGTATTTAATGATAAGTTTTACAATCAGAAATTTGGTATGGCAATGGGAAATCCTCTTTCACCTGTTCTTAGTAATATATACATGGAATTTTTTGAAACAAGATTGCTTAACACAATCCTCCCTAATAGAGCAAAATGGTTCAGATATGTCGATGATATTTTATGTCTTATGCCCAAGAATGTAGATATACACCATTTCCTTGGCAAATTAAATAACTTAGCCCACTCTATAAGCTTTACTGTTGAGTTTGAGGAAAATAACTCATTGCCTTTTCTAGATGTTTTAATTATTAAGAGTAACAAAGAATTCAAATTTAAAATTTACAGAAAACCTAGCAATAACTGTTCCTATGTTCACTATTATTCTTCCCATCAAGATAAAGTTAAACTGTCTGTTTTCTCATCAATGTTTTTGAGAGCTTTACGTATTTGTAGTCCAGAGTTCATAGATGAGGAAATATCCAAAATTTATGAAATAGTCAATGAATGATATGAAATACCCGAAAAATATAATTGATAAATCATTTAAAATAGCTAGAAATACTTTTTACAACCCAAAAAGGGACAACCAACCTTATTCAACTAAAAATATGTTGGTTCTCCCTTACCATGAAAACTTGGTTGATTTGCCTTCTCTTCTTAAGACTTTTAATATTAAAGTTGTATTTAAAAATCTTGATACAGTAAAAAAACTTTTGATAAAGAATTCCCCCCGAAATGCTGACGGATGTGTCTATAAGATTGCCTGCAAAATTTGCGATAAAGTTTATTACGGTCAAACTGGTAAAAGTCTCGAACTTAGATTAAAACAACATAAATATAGCATTAGAACTGGACAAGATTCCAATGCTCTATTTATTCATGTGAGAGACTTTTAACCATCCAATTGATTTTCAAAAAGTTGAGAAAGTTGTGTTAAGCAAGTCCATGGTTGACAGAAATATAATTGAATCTTGTTTCATAAAAAGCAGTTTTGAAAATAATGTGAATATTTCCTTAGGTTTGTATAAATTAGATTCATTTATAATTAATAAAATTTGGTTAGAATTTAATAATATATTGGACAAATAATAAACCTTATTTCTTGGGTAGAATGATTTGTTGGTGGGTTGTCGTGAGGACCTGTCTAGTTGGAGCAGCGAACCTACTGCAGTGTTCCTCTTTTCTTATGAGTCCGGTATTGTCCCGCGTCAGGTGTTTCTTTGTTGTGGGAGTTGACTGTGAGGTGTGGTCTAAGCCCTTTAATTGCCTTCCTTTGATGTATTACTTTCATAGTTCCTTGACAATGTGAGTAGTTACGAAAGCGCTTGGAATTTCACTACTCTTTCACAGTGGTTGTTTTGCATATATATATATATATATATACATATATATATATATATATATATATATATATATATATATATATATATATATATATATATATATATATATATATATATATACATATATATATATATATATATATATATATATATATATATATATATATATATATATATATATATATATATATATATATATATATGTATATATATATTTATATATATGTATATATATATATATATATATATATATATATATATATATATATATATATATATATATATACATATATATATATATATATATACATATATATATATATATATATATATATATATATATATATATATATATATATATATATATATATATATATATATATATATATATATATATACAAAGGATGGGGTCCACCTCTGGTGTAAATTGTGGGACCCATAGCCTCGAAAAAGTGGATAAAAAGGTTTCAAGGAAGAATATTTGGATTTCTTCCTGAAGCTGTTTGAATATTCCACTTTTCATACCACCCCATCTTTTCATATTTTTTTTTACCAGTAGGAGTATTTTATTTCATAATATGGTACAAAAGATTTAAGAGATACATTGTTGATATAAAGGTGGCATATACGGTACATGTTGTTACGTGTGTATCACCGATTATAGGGTGAAAATCTCATCCAAATTCTCACAGCTGGGGCGTGTCCCCAAAATATATATATATATAATATATATATATAGTATATATATATATATATATATATATATATATATATATATATATATATATATATATATATATATATATATATATATATATATATATATTATTGCAACCACAAACGAGTGGTATTGATGCAAAATAACATTGTGACTAGCCAAGGAATCGAACCCGTAATGTTTCGGCACGTCTCATGGTAAGTGAAAATCACAGGACCACCAAATCCTACAAGAACCAAACACCCATCCAAGCTTGGTGTGTTTACCCTTGGTCCGAGGATACACGGTGGCATGGGTGCCTCTGAGTTAATTTCATTCTACTCCCTGTTTGGTGTACTAGCCCTACAAACAGTATTATATATTATTGTAAGCACGAACGAGTGGTTTTAATCAATAATAACACTGCGACTAGCCAAGGATTCGAGCACGTGATGTATTGGCCCGCCACATGGTGAGCACATGACGCTCTTACTCACCAAATCTTACAAGAACCAAGCACTCAGCCCAACTAGGTGTGTTATATGTTACCCTTCGTCCGAGAACATACGGTGGTGTGGGTGCTTCTCACCAACACATCATATGATGGGTTCGAGTCGTGTTGTTATATATATATATATATATAAATATATATATATATATATATATATATATATATATATATATATATATACAAAACAACCACTGTGAAAGAGTAGTGAAATTCCAGGCGCTTTCGTGACTACTCACATTGTTAAGGAACTATGAAAGTAATACATCAAAGGACGGCAATTAAAGGGCTTAGACCACACCTCACAGTCAACTCCCGCAACAAAGAAACACCTGACGCGCGACAATACCGGACTCATAAGAAAAGAGGAACACTGCAGTAGGTCCGCTGGTCCAACTAGACAGGTCCTCACGACATCCCACTAACAAAATATTCTACCCAAGAATTAAGGTTTATTATTTGTCCAGTGTATTATTAAACTCTAACCAAATTTTATTAATTATAAATGAATCTAGTTTATATAAACCTAAGGAAATATTCGTATTATTTTCAAAACTGCTTTTTATGAAACAAGATTCAATTATATTTCTGTCGACCATGGACTTGCTTGATACAACTTTCTCAACTTTTTGAAAATCAATTGGATGGTTAAAATCTCTCAAGTGAATAAATAGAGTATTGGAATCTTGTCCAGTTCTAATGCTATATTTATGTTGCTTTAATCTAAGTTCGAGACTTTTACCAGTTTGACCGTAATAAGTCTCGAACTTAGATTAAAACAACATAAATATAGCATTAGAACTGGACAAGATTCCGAAAAGTGTTTAAACCATTCCTGTTATGGCGGCCATTTGAATTGCTTTATAAAATTATGTTTTTCATGCTCCTCAGAAAGAATGTTCATTAAATATATTTTTAGTTGTTGAGGGACTAGTAAAGTTACTTAGGTAACTGGTTTTCTTTAAGCATTAAAAAAAAACACAGAAATGTTTTTACACCAACAAGTTTCTCCACTTTTTTTTTCATTTTGTTAATATTCTTTGACAGTTGCAGGATCAAGGGTGTCGTTGCTTTTCTAAAATGGTCCTGATTCATTACATTAGAGGAAAAATTATTTCTTAACACTCTGGTGTGACTGTTGCTGTGTTGTACCTTAAACACTTAATGTTTCACGACTTCTATTGATGATAAAGGAGTGATGTTTCACGACCTATATTGGTGATGAATGATTAATGTTTCACGACCTATATTGGTGATAAAGGAGTGATGTTCCACTACCAGTATTGGTGATGAATGAGTGACGTTTGACGACCAATATTGGTGATGAATGAGTGACATTTGACGACCTATATTGGTGATGAATGAGTGATATTTGGCGACCTATATTGGTCAAGTGATGTTTCACTACCAATATTGGTCATGAAGGAGTGATGTTTCACTACCAATATTTGTGGTGAAGGAGTGATGTTTGACAACCTATATTGGTGGAGTGATGTTTCACTACCAATATTGGTGGTGAAGTAGTGATGTTTGACAACCTATATTGGTGGAGTGATGTTTCACTACCAATATTGGTGGTGAAGTGATGTGTATAATTCGATCAATTTCTTTTTTATTAAATGTTTACGTTTTTATTAATTAGTCTTCAGCTGAGTTCTTCTCCATACATTTATAACCTTTGTTAACAATGTTTGTTTTCTGTGTGCATTTGTATGTGAATTAATCTTGTTATAAATTGTATATGAACTAATAGGCGTGACGCCAGTCAATCAATTACTCAAAAATATATTGTTTCTGCTGTTCTCTTAAAATCTACTTTTTTTTTTCCTTTATAATCTCAAAGAAATTTTTCATTACCTTTTTTTAAATAAAAAATGGTTTTCATTTTCTGTGAGAGGATGGTCACATTTACTGAGTGATTGTTAATATTTTCTGAGATATACTTCAAAATTTCTGTGAACAATTATTTACATTTTCTGAGGTATTTTTCTCAATTTATGTAAGATATTGTTCACATTTTGGATGAGAGATAACTTTCACACAAGCACCTGTATGTACTTTTTTTTTATGTTATGGACAGATAACCATTTCATAATAATTTTGTAATATTTTTAATGTCACGGTTTAGGGAGAGTGACCTAGTAGCGACCAGTGAAGAGGTAGGACCAGGAGCTTGGACTCGAATATGATTCCTTATCCCCTTAATTAGACTCAGCAAATTTACAAGAAGTTACAGATGGTGTGAAAAATAACTGAACACTTAGTTGGTTGACAGATGTTCTGGCCTTCCGGCGACAATTCTGATTCATTGACAACTGCTTCACAGATACACTTTTCTTCCTACTTGCATTCATTTTAAAGTTAGGTAAGATTAGATTAGGTTTCGTTAACAAAATAAATTTATTCTTTCAACAAGGTTTATGGCAGGGAGTGTGTGGCAGGGAGTATGTGGCAGGGTAAAGACTGAACACAATTTTTTTAAGATAACAGGTGTTTAAAACATATATTCAAAATATTCCAACATAGACATATACGAAAATATTATTCATAGATTTCGAACGTTCGGAAAGCAAAAGTGTGTAAGCGTATGTTTACATTTTTTATTTAGGGCATAAAGACATATTTACCTATCAAAGGCACGATGACACAAACACACACGAGAGCTGGAATTTCGGAAAACAACGGAAAATTATTTACGGACATTGTTCGTAGCAGGTTCATTTCTTGGTTTATACAGACAGTATACAGCTAGGAACTATTTTGTTTAAGGAATGATGTCCTTATTATAATATTGTGTATCTCGACAATAATCTTTTATGCTTCTTCATAGCAGAATTTTATGTTATGTCGCAGCTTTTCTAAGTAAGATTTTAACTCCACATCAAGAAATACTGTGTAGTGTAAGTACCAACGCAGGTGTTCCAGAATTTGATTAAAAAAATGTGTATCTATCGCTGGACTGTTTCGTTGGTTAAGATTTATTAAGGAAAAATATATGTGCTGGCATAATTTTATATGCCACTGCCAGCGGTGAAAATAACTGGAGAAGATGGTTGAGTTTGGGTTGGTGATTTCTTGCGTGTAATTGAGAGGGTATTGATATACGTAACTGCATGGGTGGGAATGCATGCACTTTATCGTCGCTATGGAAGGGCTTAGAGTGTTACCTTGAGCGGCAGCTTCATTTATTGTACATGGTTTACAACGTTTATTTTTACCTAGTCTTGAGTAGCTTTTGCTTCCTCCTAGAAAGCGGTGTATCCACCTGTAGACAGTGGTCAAGCTGAAGCCAGTCGCACGAGCGATGGCACGGAGAGACATGCCACGAGTCCACATGTGGATAAAACTGGTACGTTCTCTCGCATTTGTTGGTTGAAACTTGCGTCTGATCCTCATTATAATTTCCTGCGAAAACGATATGGAAATAATGTCATGAATTTATTTAGTAATTGATTACTAAATTTGATCTTAATTCTTAAGAAATGTTTCATTAAAATCTGATTTAAATGATTTCCTTCAGGTCGCATTGCCCAGGAAATTGTATTCCTCAAGAAATATCAGAGTAGAGGAGTTGAGGAGAAGAATGACTATGGGTGAGGTAATGAGACTCACAGAAGACAAATTGAAAGTATCTTCATTAATAAGTTACTTGGCTTAGCTTTCAAAATTTCATCACCGATACTTGACGTGCTGTTGGAGTGTGAGCAAAGTAACATTTATGAAGGGATTCAGGGAAACCGGCAGGCCGGATTTGAGCCCTTGAGATGAGAAGTACAGTGCCTGCACTCTGAAGGAGAAGTGTTAATGTTGCAGTTTAAAAACTGTAGTGTAAAGCACCCTTCTGGCAAGACAGTGATGGAGTGAGTGATGGTGAAAGTTTTTCTTTTACGGGCCACCCTGCCTTGGTAGGAATCGGCCAATGTGTTAATATATATATATATATATATATGTATATATATATATATGCAATATATATCTCTATATATATATATATATATATATATATATATATATATATAATTATATATCTCTATATATATATATATATATATATATATCTATATATATATATATATATATATATATATATATATATATATATATGGTATAAACCTTGGTAATAAATACCGACAAGTTGGTTTAGAAAGACACGTAAGCAAACACTATAACATATTTATTAGAAAACGTTTCGGTCCTGGGACCTTGATCACTTCTAACATACAGAGGTAGAAAGACATTATATATATAGGCGGAGAGTGAGATGTGACGCACGTGACCTGAGGAATATCATAAGAGCATAAGAATAGAGGAACACTGTAGAAGGCCTACTGGCCCATGCGAGGCAGGTCCTTATCAAAACCTCTACCTATGATGAGGACGGGTAGACGATGAAATCATGTGACTCCTGTGTTGTTGGGTTGGTGCTGCTTAAGTATCATGTATGCCAATGTTTTTGAAATTTTGTAGTTTCCAGTGTTGCGTTCCATAGTGTCGGTGACGGCGATTAGTGAGGCTTCTAGGTACCGTCGGCGTCTGAGGTCTGGTTCGGTGAGAACGAGTTGTGCCTCGTTCCAGTTCATCAAATGCCCCGTGGAGTCTCTGTGGAAGACACAGGCGTACCTTACATCGTCTCTGTTAGAGGCATTTCGATGCTCATTCAGGCGGACTGCAAGATTTCTGCCTGTCTCGCCTACATATTTCTTGGGACAGAACCCACAGGGGATAGTGTAGACGCCTGCTGTAGAAGTTAGAGGTGTGGGGCTGCGAGATTGCAGACTCAAGGCACAAGCTATCTTCAACAAACCGCCGATGGAACAGCCCCCTAAACAGTTCATAATACTGAAGATTGAGACACTTATGCAGCATATGGGAATCTTTATTCAGGAAACGTTTCGCCACACAGTGGCTTCATCAGTCCAATACAAAGAGGAAGGCGTAAGGAGAGGAGGAGTATGAGGTAATCAGTCCCTCAGCCTGGAGTCGATGTGTTCAGTCCATCAATCTTGTAGAAAGTACAGCATAGGGCCGTAGACGTGGCTTATATACTGTAGTGAGGTGACTTGAAGCAGACGGAGGCGGGATCATAGTGGTACCATCCACTAGTCGAAGTAGGTCTTTGTCCAAAGGTATATAAGCCACGTCTACGGCCCTATGCTGTACTTTCTACAAGATTGATGGACTGAACACATCGACTCCAGGCTGAGGGACTGATTACCTCATACTCCTCCTCTCCTTACGCCTTCCTCTTTGTATTGGACTGATGAAGCCACTGTGTGGCGAAACGTTTCCTGAATAAAGATTCCCATATGCTGCATAAGTGTCTCAATCTTCAACTTGTCGGTTTTTCAAACCATTCATCACAACTGTCAGACACTGCAGCATCATGGGATCTTCTTACAAAGAATTCTTCAATGCTTGTTCAACCTTTGGACAAAGACCTACTTCGACTAGTGGATGGTACCACTATGATCCCGCCTCCGTCTGCTTCAAGTCACCTCACTACAGTATATAAGCCACGTCTACGGCCCTATGCTGTCGTGGAGAACACTTCGACAGTGAGAAGCGATCAAGCGACTTAGCTCGAGTGGTGACGTGTGCTTACCTAACACATCGACGATCTCGCCTCTCTCGAAATTACCCCGTGTTGAGTAGTGCTTTGAGTAGTGCTTGCTGGACCTTCGTCTTCCTCTCCACCATCAGGATTGGTGCGTCGGTGGTTGCCGACCGAAGGGCAGGAAACCTCTTGCTGCCTGAATTCTCTTCGCCTGTTGACTGCACGCCATACAGCCAGTCTCGCCACCACTCAGGATATACAGTGCTCCATCAAGCTACAGTTCACCTCCTCAGTGTCCTGCGCCAGGCAAGTACGTGTGTCTACTTACACGTACTTGCCTAGCTGAGTACTCTCACTTTTTGGCCGATTGTCACCTCCAATTACATCTTTTCGTAATTAGACGATGCCTTCGTTGCCTTCCACCTCCCACCCCCCTTCCACTCTCCCCCAACCTCCCACACCTGCCTCTGCTTCTACTAAATCCAATTCCTTCTCGCTAAACCTCAAATTTTCTAATCCTGATGCCACTATCTGTCCGGAAAATTTATTATATCAGATCACTGGTGCACCTCAACTTAAAGTCTTCAAAACCAACTCAGGCTTCAAACTCCTTCTTGACAAACATTCCTACGAAGCGTACACCTCAAGCGATACCAGACAAAAACTTCTCAACGCAGGCTTCACCATTATTTGGACTCCTGAGCACCGTGCCAAAAGCACAGTCATTGCTAAACACGTAGACTACTCTCTCCTGACAGCCTATGACACAGACAAAGAAGACTTAATAAAAGATATCAGTACTAAGAACAAAGTCTCTGTTGACGATATTTACAGACCAGAAAACTCTACCATTCTCAAAATACGCTGTTCTACTCCTGCTGACGCCTCTACACTCTTCAGTCAAGGAATCTTTGCCAAGACCATCCGCATTCCTCCAAACGCTCTCTTCACTCCGAACTTCCACCCAATCACACAATGTCTTAAATGCTACAAATTCGGCCACGACAAAAACACATGCACATCTACACTAGTCTGCTCCAGATGTTCAGCAACTGGCCACTTCTGGAATACTTGCAACCTCCCCCTTAAATGTTCTAACTGCGGTGGGTCACACACTGCAGTTGCAAATTCCTGCCCTTCTAGAAAGCACATTCTCTCCACCCTCAGAGCAAGCCAACCTCCCTCCCTCCCCAACCCCTTCCCTGCTCCTCCCTCCCCTTCCTTACCTCCCTCCCCTTCCACACCTCCCTCCCCTACCCCCAATGCATGGGCCTCCCCACGTACTTGGTCTACCTCTTCTACTCTACACACATCAAACACCAACACACAGACTACAAGCACTTCTCCTTCTACACCCACACTAGACTACAAAACTAACTGTCAACTTGCCACTGCTGCCCACTCTGCGATGGTAATCTCACAAGCTTACCAATCAGACTACTCACATGTCCTTAACCTAATCTTGTCTGCTAACAATCTTCCCTCTTTAATTATCCCTCCTTCCTGCTTCTCTTCCAAGCCTCCTACAACCTCTCCCTCCTTCCTCTCTCCCACCCCCCCACTTCCTACTCCCACCAGCTCTCCTCCTCCACTACCTCTCTTCACTACTTCTACACATCCCACCAACACCCCTACTGCTACTGCTACGACCACCCCTCCCCCCACTTCCTTACCCACTTCATCCCCTTCCAAAGCTTCCACTTCCTCACAGCTTACCAAAACTTCCACTTCCTCTGCATCCACCTTCGCCCACTCCACCACAACCAAAACCTCATCCAGGTCCAACTTCACCTCCTCCAAACAAAATCCACTCAAACCTAAACCTACCCCAACTTCTAACGGACAGACCAAAGAACATAAAAACAGATCCATCTCTTCCTCCCCCTCCAGGAAACGGGTCCGTAGCACCTACAAACACACATCCACTGATGGCACCACTATCACGGGCTTTAATCCAAACTCCTCCCCCGACATTAACTTTGCTAAGACGAAACCATTAAATCACGTTTAAGGCGATTCAGTTCAACGTACGTTCTTACTTTACAATTAGACACCTACTGACCGAGCTCCTTGAAGCAGAGAGGCCAGATATTGTTTTGCTAAACAGTACCTGCCTCAAAGCCCCTCAATGTATCCGCCATTATGGTTATACTGCACTACAGTCCCCCTATGATCCCCACGATGGGGTTGCCATCCTTGTCAATTCCAACATAAAACATGAATTTCTCCCAATCCCTTTTATTCACCAACACTGTCTTGCGGTCAGAATACACACCCACCTTGGCCCCTTTATCTTTTTCACCACCTATGCTCGCCCAAACACTACTCTCAACATACACGACCTCTCCTTAGTCTTCAACTACACCAACACACCAACTTACCTACTAGCTGACATGAATGCCAAACACACTGCCTTTCATCACACCAGTAACAACCAACTTGGTCACCAATTACTCAACTTCACAAACCATAAACACCTAATTCATCTTGGCCCAGACTTCAATACCTTCTTCAACCACACGGGCCAAGGCAAACCAGACATCATTCTGGCAAACCGAGCCAGCTCTCTATTTCAACATTACATATCACCTGGCCCTATTACAGGCTCTGATCACATTCCAGTCATCTTACACATCTCCTCCAACCCTATCCTCATTCCAACCACACCTTCATTCTCCTACAAGAACGCTGACTGGGATGCTTTCAAACAACACATAGACAATATTAACCTCACCTATGACTACAACAACAAACCTATCTCTGACATCGATACTCAACTTGATCTCATCCAGGACACCATTACACAAGCAGCCAACATCGCAATACCAAAGAAAACTCACACCACTCGTTATTCCTTCAAACCGTCACTCAGAACAAGAAGACTAATTATCTGCTACCACAACCGCTTCCTCTACAACACACATAGATTTAATCAAGTCCGATTAGATCTCACTTACCTTAGAAACAACATTTTACACAGCCTAGACCAAGACCACAACAATCACTGGTCACGACTAATACAACAAGCGGACAGGCAGCGTGTTAAAAACACTAAAGCCTTCTGGAACTTTATCAAAAAAATCAGAGGCACTACTCCCACCAACAAATTCAAACACATCACCCACAACAACACACACATCTCAGACCCACAGGCTGCTACCAACATCTTCAAACACATCTGGGAGAACATCTTCCACGCTCACCCACCTCACCCTAACGTTATTCAACACATTCAGAACATAGAACACTGGAACACTGCACACACACAAGAAACAACACCAGACAGCCACATACATCTAGACACTCTTACCTCCTCCCAAGAACTCGACACTCCTTTCACCAACACAGACATTAAAACTCTCCTCAGACACCTTCCTCCAAAGGCTCCTGGTGCCTCTGGCCTAAACCATATTATCCTGAAACACCTTCCTGACTCTATCATTACTGCCTACACAAACCTCCTCAATGCCTCCCTTGCCTCTGGATACTTCCCTTCCCTCTTCAAAGCTGCTACTGCTATCCTCCTTCCTAAACCCAATAAAGACCACTCTGACCCTAGAAACTATCGCCCTATCAGCCTCCTCGAAACTTTAGGAAAACTCTTTGAAAAACTCATTAATCATCGCCTTCGCAGATACCTGGAACATAATTCTCTACTTTCAGATGGCCAGTTTGGCTTCAGAACACACAGATCCACACAGGATGCCATTAACATCATTCTCAACTACATCCACATAAACACAAAACAAAGAAACAGGACAGCCCTGGTTGCAAAAGACGTTGAAAAAGCTTTTGACACTGTGTGGCACGAGGGGCTCAAGTACAAACTCTGCACTAACTTCAACCTGCCTCTCAATACTCGTAAACTCCTCTGCAACTTCCTAGACGGCCGTACCATGAGAATCAAATTCCAAGGCTGTTACTCTGACTACTTCACACTAAATGCTGGAGTACCCCAGGGATCTGTCCTTTCCCCTACCCTCTACATTTTATACACTAACGACATTCCAACACCTATACACCACAACTCCATCACACTAGCCTATGCAGACGACATTACACAACTTATCACTCATGCCAATATAGATACACTCACACACAAAACACAAAATGAGGTTGACAGGATAGCCATCTGGGAACAAAAATGGAGGATCAAAACCAATGCAGCAAAATCCAGCATTACGTATTTTAACTACAGGAAACGTGATCCTCCATTACCTGTCGAACTCAGAACAGCTGACACCCGCACTTACTTCCCTATCACACAATCTGTCACTGTCCTTGGCGTTAATCTTGACTACCTTCTTCGTTTACACGGACACATTCACTCAAGGCATGCAATAGCTAGTAAGGCCCTTGCGGGCCTCTACAAGCTGAAACATGCCTCTCAACGCACCAAACTACACCTCTACAAATCCCTAATACGTCCTCTGATAACTTACTCTCCTCTAGCCCTCTCTCTTGCAGCAAAAACAAACTTACTTAAACTGCAGCGTGTCCAGAACAAGGCGCTGCGCTGGGTGCTTGATGTCAGATGGGAGGACTTCGCCACAAGCGAGTCTCTCCATGCCCAGTTAGACGTCCCTGCGCTGAATCTGTACTGGAAGAGGCTCAGTGACAGACAGATAGACAAACTTGAGACACGACATGACTACTGGACCTCTCTCCTTGACGAAGACATTCGCAGACCCACAAACCAACACAACCTTTTCTACTCCTTGCATGATCCTGCTCCTAACCCTACTTACAAATAACCTTAGATCCGCTGACAGGTACCTTCTAAGACAGGTACCATTCTCTGACCCACGTTCGCCTTAGCTTTTTTGGGTTAAGACATGACTCAGTTCTGCACTCCTCTCTAGCTCTAAACGTCGCAAGTCCCTTACTCCCAGCTCACCCCACCGGAGTCCCAACAGAAGAACCGGAATTTCTCTTTTCAATATCTGTCCCACGATCGCCTTTGCTGCTGGGTTAAGCCCTGGCTCTATTTCTACGACTAAGAACACTCCTCTCCAGCACTATTCTTCGTCTGTCCCGTCTTCCCCGCTCATCCCATTTGGGATCTTACCTGAACTTTCGTTCGTTCGTTCGTTCGTTCCTATGCTGTACATTCTACAAGATTGATGGACTGAACACATCGACTCCAGGCTGAGGGACTGATTACCTCATACTCCTCCTCTCCTTACTCCTTCCTCTTTGTGTACGAATGGTATATAATACCGACAAGATGAGAGTAAGACACATGTGCAACATCTGGGTATCTTTATTGTAGACGTTTCGCCATCCAGTGGCTTTATCAATACAAATTCCAGGACATAACTTGAAGACAGTAGAACTATGTACAGAAGATGAGGTAATCAGTCCCTCAACCTAGGAGTAGGTGCGAACAACACGACTATGGTGTTGTTCGCACCTACTCCTAGGTTGAGGGACTGATTACCTCATCTTCTGTACATAGTTCTACTGTCTTCAAGTTATGTTCTAGAATTTGTATTGATAAAGCCACTGGATGGCGAAACGTCTACAATAAAGATACCCAGATGTTGCACATGTGTCTTACTCTCGCCTTCCTCTTTGTATTGGACTGATGAAGCCACTGTGTGGCGAAACGTTTCCTGAATAAAGATTCCCATATGCTGCATAAGTGTCTCAATCTTCAATTCATAGGTAGAGGTTGTTTTGTGTACGAATGGTATATAATACCGACAAGATGAGAGTAAGACACATATGCAACATCTGGGTATCTTTATTGTAGACGTTTCGCCATCCAGTGGCTTTATCAATACAAATTCAAGGACATAACTTGAAGACAGTAGAACTATGTACAGAAGATGAGGTAATCAGTCCCTCAACCTAGGAGTAGGTGCGAACAGCACCATAGTCGTGGAGATTCTGAAGCAGAAGAAAGAATCCTGGCGCTGATATAGTAACGTCAGGTGAAGCAGACGAGGGCAAATTCACTGGTGGGCGGGATTCCCCAGTGGAAGTAGGTCCTTCCCAAAGAGATGGGTTAGTTGTAGTAGTAGTAGTTGTCGTAGTTGTGAAGGTTATGTACATGTCCTCAGAGGTTGTTTTGATAAGGACCTGCCTCGCATGGGCCAGTAGGCCTTCTACAGTGTTCCTCTATTCTTATGCCATTCCTCAGGTCACGTGCGTCACATCTCACTCTCCGCCTATATATATAATGTCTTTCTACCTCTGTATGTTAGAAGTGATCAAGGTCCCAGGACCGAAACGTTTTCTAATAAATATGTTATAGTGTTTGCTTACGTGTCTTTCTAAACCAACATACATATATATATATATATATATATATATATATATATATATATATATATATATATATATATATATATATACATATATTATTGTGATCACGAACGAGTGGTATTGATCAATAACAACACTGCACTAGCCAAGGGCTCGAACCCATGCTGCTTTGGCCTGTCTCATGGTGGGGGAAAACACATGATGCCTTAATCCACTGGACCATACGATCCTTAAGAGTAGCGTATCGAGCAGAACTGGATGTTGTACTCGATACCCAAGGGCACACGATGGCGTGGATGACTCTAGGCTAATTTGATTCTAGTCCCTGTTTGGTGTACTAGTATAACGAGCAGTATTTGATATTATTATGACCACGAGCGAGTGGTACTGATTAATAACAACACTGCACTAGCCAAGGACTCGAGCCCATGCTGCTTTGGCCTGCCTCATTGTGGGATAGTATAACATGCAGTCCCGCTGGATGCGCTACTCTTAAAGTAGCTCATCCAGCGGAACTGGATGTTATACTCACTACACCAAACAGGGACTAGAATGAAATTAGTCTAGAGTCATCCACACCATCATGTGTCCTTGGGTAGCGAGTACAACATCCAGATCCCCTGGATGCGCTACTCTTAAGGATCGTATGGTCCAGTGGATTAGGGTGTCATAAGTTTTCCCCCACCATGAGACAGGCCAAAGCAGCATGGGTTCCAGTCCTTGGCTAGTGCAGTGTTGTTATTGATCCATATATATATATATATATATATATATATATATATATATATATATATATATATATATATATATATATATATATATATATATATATATATAATATATATATATATATATATATATATATATATATATATATATATATATATATATATATATATATATATATATATATATATATATATATATATATATATATATATATATATATATATATTATATATATATATATATATATATATATATATATATATATATATATATATATATATATATATATATATTCATGTTGCAATCAACTCATTATCAGGAGCTTGCAAAATAGCAGAAAAGAATAATATGTCCAAGCATGTTCCCATAGGACGTCTTCACAGAGAGAGAGAGAGAGAGAGAGAGAGAGAGAGAGTAGGATACCGGAATTGCCGCCAGGCACACCAGCACTCAGAGCCCGAAGGAGGAATATTATAGCATTAGAAAAATCCCACAAGCATTGATATTGCAATAGCCTAAAAGAGACTAACGTGGGAACAATAAAAAATTCGGCTACACCCCACTATGATATCAATGACTTTACAAACATAAATATATTATCAATGTTATAGAAATCTCTGGCAATTAACGACAGCCACCCACGAGACCCCGGGGGGGGGAGGGTGGAGGCGAGTAAACGTTAACATTGAAAGTGGAGACTTCTAAAAGTAAATGGGGCTCATTAAAATACTCATTTAAAGAAACAGGTATCTGTAAGAACAAGGAAGACGGGTATAGATATTCAACTCACATAATTCTGAGGTAAATTCTGGTTCAGCCTTCAGAAACTGCAGGAAAAATAGGCCCTAATTCCTCGGTGTGGCACAGCATTTAAGACAGTCTAATGCAGTCGATCATAGACTGTGTACAACTAAAAACGCATCAAATTTAAACAGCCTGTCACTGATATATTATAATGACTGCCTATCATGCCTAATAATTGCCGATTCTACAATATTCCTTTCAAGCCAGGAGAAACAAGGGAAGAATGACTCTTGCTTCCCCCCAGCTTGCTAGGTTATTACAGGCTCTAATATGGTTGAAAATCTTGTTCAACTCCTGTGTTATACGTATCAAATAACGGTGCTGGGACATTCTCACCTCCAATGACTTTCCAGTCTGTTCCAAATAGGAGAGACTGCAACCATTGCAACCAACTCTGTAGACACCACCAACACGTTGTTGGGGAGCATTCTTTACCAGGAGGACAAGCATATTCTTGGTCTGAGGTGTTGTCCTAGGTTCTTTTCTATAATAAGTTTTTTTTAGCTGCCAGCAAGGCAGATTCTATAAACACTTTAGGATACCGCAGTTTCATGCCAATGTCAAATATTTTCCCAATTTTTTCATCTAGGAACTCCAGACATTGGCATGTAACTGCGGTATCCTAAAGTATTTATGGAATCTGCCTTACTGGCAGCTAAGAAAACTTATTATAGAACAGAACCTAGGACACCATCTCAGACCAAGAATGTGCTGATCCTCCCGTATAACGAGAATTTATCTATCCTGCCGAATGCTCTCAAAAACAAAGTAAGAAATAAACTCCTTTTGACTCTAGTTTCATGGTTGAAATAGTAGTGAATGTATGAGCACACATTAGTGGCCTTCATATATACTGTGAACTTAAACTTCCTATCAACCCGGTGTATACCATACCCCCGGCCGGGATTGAACCCGCGGTCATAGAGTCTCAAAACTCCAGCCCGTCGCGCTAGCCACTAGACCAGCTAGCCACAATAAGATTCATCCAACTAGGTATATTTCTACACCATAGGAAAGTTAGCACAGGCACCTCTGTGACCACAAATGCAAGTTTTTACAGACGAATCTCCAGCTAGCGTGGCCGTGACGAACTCTAGCTCAAGTCCCTTCACTGCCGTCAACATGACTTAAGAAATCGTAATGACACGATTGCAAATAAACCATACCCCCGGCCGGGATTGAACCCGCGGTCATAGAGTCTCAAAACTCCAGCCCGTCGCGCTAGCCACTAGACCAGCTAGCCACAATAAGATTCATCCAACTAGGTATATTTCTACACCATAGGAAAGTTAGCACAGGCACCTCTGTGACCACAAATGCAAGTTTTTACAGACGAATCTCCAGCTAGCGTGGCCGTGACGAACTCTAGCTCAAGTCCCTTCACTGCCGTCAACATGACTTAAGAAATCGTAATGACACGATTGCAAATAAACCATACCCCCGGCCGGGATTGAACCCGCGGTCATAGAGTCTCAAAACTCCAGCCCGTCGCGCTAGCCACTAGACCAGCTAACCACAATAAGATTCATCCAACTAGGTATATTTCTACACCATAGGAAAGTTAGCACAGGCACCTCTGTGACCACAAATGCAAGTTTTTACAGACGAATCTCCAGCTAGCGTGGCCGTGACGTGTCATTACGATTTCTTAAGTCATGTTGACGGCAGTGAAGGGACTTGAGCTAGAGTTCGTCACGGCCACGCTAGCTGGAGATTCGTCTGTAAAAACTTGCATTTGTGGTCACAGAGGTGCCTGTGCTAACTTTCCTATGGTGTAGAAATATACCTAGTTGGATGAATCTTATTGTGGCTAGCTGGTCTAGTGGCTAGCGCGACGGGCTGGAGTTTTGAGACTCTATGACCGCGGGTTCAATCCCGGCCGGGGGTATGGTTTATTTGCAATCGTGTCATTACGATTTCTTAAGTCATGTTGACGGCAGTGAAGGGACTTGAGCTAGAGTTCGTCACGGCCACGCTAGCTGGAGATTCGTCTGTAAAAACTTGCATTTGTGGTCACAGAGGTGCCTGTGCTAACTTTCCTATGGTGTAGAAATATACCTAGTTGGATGAATCTTATTGTGGCTAGCTGGTCTAGTGGCTAGCGCGACGGGCTGGAGTTTTGAGACTCTATGACCGCGGGTTCAATCCCGGCCGGGGGTATGGTTTATTTGCAATCGTGTCATTACGATTTCTTAAGTCATGTTGACGGCAGTGAAGGGACTTGAGCTAGAGTTCGTCACGGCCACGCTAGCTGGAGATTCGTCTGTAAAAACTTGCATTTGTGGTCACAGAGGTGCCTGTGCTAACTTTCCTATGGTGTAGAAATATACCTAGTTGGATGAATCTTATTGTGGCTAGCTGGTCTAGTGGCTAGCGCGACGGGCTGGAGTTTTGAGACTCTATGACCGCGGGTTCAATCCCGGCCGGGGGTATGGTTTATTTGCAATCGTGTCATTACGATTTCTTAAGTCATGTTGACGGCAGTGAAGGGACTTGAGCTAGAGTTCGTCACGGCCACGCTAGCTGGAGATTCGTCTGTAAAAACTTGCATTTGTGGTCACAGAGGTGCCTGTGCTAACTTTCCTATGGTGTAGAAATATACCTAGTTGGATGAATCTTATTGTGGCTAGCTGGTCTAGTGGCTAGCGCGACGGGCTGGAGTTTTGAGACTCTATGACCGCGGGTTCAATCCCGGCCGGGGGTATGGTTTATTTGCAATCGTGTCATTACGATTTCTTAAGTCAACCCGGTGTATCAACACGTCTAAGAATGGAAGTTTCCACCTCTTTCTCCACGATGAATTTAACAGACGGGACTAAAGTGTTAAGTCTTGGCAAAAATGTATCAAGGGCCATATCACTTGGCCAAACACACAAGGTGTCATCCACATATCTGAACCATTTAGCTCTACATGGCAGGATATCTTTCAGCAGTCTAGCATCGAAAAAATCCATATACAAATTGCTCAATAAGGGGGATAACGGATTACCCATCGCTATTCCCTGTTTTTGAGCATAGAATTTCCCCTCAAACTCAAACTACACACAGCTTAATTAATTCAGTAATGGTATTTTTATCAAAAGGCAAAGAGAACTCATCACATTCTTCTTCCAAATAAGATAGCAAGTCGGGAACAGTGACTCTCGTGAACAAAGCAGTAACATCAAAACTAACAAGTGTAAAATCATTAGAAATGTTGACATTTTGCAATTTGTCGATGAAATCAACATTGTTTTTTAAGTGAACTTTAGAAATGTTGAGAAGCAAAGAAGTTAATATTTTTACCAACCATTTTGACAAGGCATATGATGCAGACCCTACAGAACTAATTATAAGTCTGGCTGGAAAACCTGGCTTGTGGGTTTTAATCAAACTGTACATGTAAAGGAGAGTCGCAGATTTCGCCGATAACTGTTTAATTAATTCCTCATTACCACTCAGTAAGGTTCTGAGTTGTTTATTAAATTTACTATTAACCTGGTTCAAAGCGTTCTTACTAAGGGGTACGTAAGCATCCCTGTCTTCTAATAATGTGTTCATTTTTCCACTATAATCTACCTTGTCCATAATAACCATCACATTTTCTTTGTCAGCTTTCGTAAGGTGAAGTCTAGGATTTTTCTTTGTTTCACGGTACTACTTAATAAATCTTTGAGGACAGTTCGGTTCCACAGGTCTGAGCACAGCTCTATATACCATGCTTTTACAAATGTTGAACGTTTCAGGGGATAGGTCCCCTTGTTTTTCCACATTACCAAAAGATTTGGCAAGGTTAACATAATTAGTGTCCCCACTAGTAGGCGCGAAACTTAACCCATATCCCACTGCTATCTGCTGGTCACGTGTAAGTTCAACACTCGACAGGTTGATAGCAAACACCGGGTTAGCATGTTGAGACCAGCCACTTTGTGCTATGAGATTGTTTAGTTTCCTAGCATGTAAACATTCCGTTTTCCATTTCATTATTCTCAACCCCCTATATATGTAATCTAGTAAATGATCTTGCCACTCAGGTGGTACCATGTTGAAAAACTTTTGTTTGGCTTTTTCAACATCAACAAATAACATTTTCCTATCGTGTTTTAGCAGATCAATATTCTTAATAATCACTAACCTATGGAGCTTGTCAAATGGGGTAGACGACAAATTAACCAACCTGTTTTGTAGAAGCGATTTCGGTAATACCTGTTCACTGAGGCACTTTGGTAAAAATACTAATTTTAAGGATGCTTTGTGGAAGATGTTTGAATATTGTCTTCTACTACCACCCCCCTATATTCTATATTCTATGTAGAGTATATTTAAAGACAAAATACATTGACAATAATACAATATGGAGTAGAACAACATAGGTAACATCTTAGAACTATATCTCGAATACTTTGTCCAGCTTTCCAGCAGTGGGCCGCATGCCTAGAATGCCGCAGGCATTTTCCCTCTGGATCGCAACACTGAGTCTCTGCAAGAAAAAGCTGGCCGCTCTGTGATCCTTGGTCTCTGTGATGAGTTTTTCACCCTGCTCTTTGAGGAACTTTAGAGCACACTTGCCCCATGCTCCAAGGGTCTCCGACCCTACTGGGATGAAGTTATATTATAAAAGAAGGACTTCATATCTTCTGATCATTTGGGTCTCCCTGTAGCTGGCAGCTCGACCCCCTTCAGCTTCAGAGTATGGCAAGTAGGTTTCTGCCAATGTGGCAGCACAGGTGCCTCCATCAGGATGCTTTTGACTTCCGTCAGACCTCTGTGCCTGGGGTTCTCTTTGAGCTGGGCAACGGGCTGTGGCGTTGCTTCCCTTTATGATGTCGTTTACCTCCTCATATCTAGCGCACTTCCTTTCTGATATGTGACACATGAGACCATGAACTCCGAATTGATCAGCTGTAGCCCTGCAGCAAACACCCATGTTCAGTGAGTATAAGAGCTGATAGGCGAAGAGAAGCACCAATCTAAATGGCCTGTAGATCGAGTCGAATGCCAGGAGAGGAACTGGGAACAGTTAAAAGGAAATCTCCTGAATGTGGTGCCTTCACGGCTTGGAGATGAGATTTATCCTTTTCTGAAGCTTTGGTGAGCATTGTTTAAGCGATTTTTTTCATGATCGGTTTGCCCCAGTGGGACTGTTTATGCTCTTTGGGAGGAGCTGGTCTATTTGAGGAGTCTGCAGGGGTGTCCCACCACACGACTGCTTCAATGAACCTGGGGTCTTGAGCTCCTACCGCACCTCTCCAGCCTTCAGGAACAACCTCCTTGATTAGTCTACTGGAAGCCAAACACGGAGATTGACGTGAAGGTAAAGCTACCTGCGCTGCTTTGCGCACCCCTATACCTCCCAGTCGGACTGGGAAGGTTGCCTGATCCCATTGGTGATCTTCCAGTGACAGATTCGGTGCCTTCTTAAAGATTGATCTCAAGAGGAGTCATATTCGTTTAGTGTTGGGTTGTCAAAAGAGGGTGCACACTTCATGAAGTAAGTGAGTCTTGGAAGAGTAAGACACCTTGTGAGGAGATATTGGGCATCATGATCTCTTATTCTCTCCTCCATTCTCTTCAGGTCATTCAATTTGTCCTTGAGGGCTGTGTCGATGGCCAGATGACCCAGCGGTGCTCCCAAGAGGGTGCTCTTGGATAGAGTGGTTGTAGAGATTTCAGAGAGGATTGTTCACACAACACTGATTGTTTTCTTGATAGTTGTTATGGTTCACACTTTGAGGGATTGAAGATGAGTCCCAAGGCTTCTTCCTGTCTCTTAACCAGTTGTAGGTCCTCTAATAAGGACTCTTCACTTCCTACCAGAGTGCCATCATCCAGGTACCAGATGTTCAGCACACTCTGCAGGCAAGCAGAAGAAAAGTTGAGGGAGTCAGTCAACCTGCTGAACACCCTCTGATGAAAGATTTTCATGTTCGCCAAACAAAATAACTGAGGGTTTGCTGTAGCCAGTTGAAATGAAGGGAAAATGACTGGGGAACCGATCCCGAATGGCTGGCAAGACCACATCACTTTTTACCATATTAAAGTAATTTCTAAAAATCAAGTTTGACTACGGCCTTGTCTTCTGGTAGGTCCCTGATGTAAGCCCCTGCCATATGAGCTGCGACTTCACTACCTTGAAAGACCTCAAAGCCCAGTTGTTGTGGCTGGAGTAAACTGGCAGCTTCTAGGCGAATGTTTCTTATTGCTGCTTTGGCAACGAGACGGCGAAGAGTGTTTACCAACAGCAATGAGTCTGATTTCCCCATCCCTCTTCTTCAGAGCGCATATTGAGGCTCCAAAAAAAAAAAATTATTTCTTCGGGAATCCGCCCAGCCATACAGTTGTTGACAAAGGTTGTTAACTCGGTGAGAATTGATGCAGATGCGCTGAGTACTGGATTTATCATCTCTTTTAGGTGTTGTAGTCGAATTCCAGTGTAACCTCCTGCAGATCCTGCAGGAAATGACAGTATCGCCTTATAGACTTCTGATTCTGGCAAAATTAATTGTCCAGTGATGAGGTCTTCCTCGGGGTCGTTGTTAACGACTACGGTGTCCCTTGTTGGGTGCTTGTCTCTTTGTGCTTGGGCTGTGGTCTCATCTTTGGGAGCAACAGTGTCGCCACTTGTAATTATTCTGATTGCTCCCACTATGTTACCTTCATCGATTTTTTGTTAACCTGTGCGCAAATTTTTTCGTTTTCAGTGGAATTTTTCTTGAGTCTACCTCTGTGATTCCTGCGATGATGGAGCAGAGGGACATAATTATCTGTTCTTGGGTGGCGCACTGCCTTGATAACTGATGTGGTTAGCAGTTTGCCTCTTCTTTCAGGAACTGCAAGACAGACATTGCCGAACAGGAGTAGGTTGCGCCATGCTTTAGCGGTGCCTCGAGCTTCTA
>NC_091361.1:1240925-1308425 GCF_038502225.1 Cherax quadricarinatus | reverse complement strand
AAGTTACAGCACCGGGGAAGGCCTTCATATTTGCTGGTCTTCTGGGTCACGATGTAGCTAGCGGCTCTACCCCCTTCAGCTTCAGAGTATGGCAAGTAGGTGTCTGCCAGTGTGGCAGCACAGGTGTAGTCCCAGGCAATCTATTCTTCCAGGGTAGCATCGTGGCTCCATCTGGACGCTTTTTACTTCCATCAGACCTCTGTACTTGGGGTTCCAGTTTAAAGATATATTTTTCATTTATGCTAACGAAAAAATGAATAATTTTGTGCCATAAGAATCTTAGAAAAACTTATCTAACCTTTTTATATAAAGAGCAATATAGTTTAGCCTAATATAACTAAATATATTTTAGATAAGTTTACAATAATTTAATAATAAACAAAGACAATGAAATATAGTTTTTATTCATTAGGTTCAGAATGATTTTTGTGAAATTATTGCTGTTGCAAATTATCGCTTGCCTTATTCGGCAAGAAGAGCGTTGCTATTTAAGCCAAAATCGCAAATTTTATCTATTCGGTTGGTAGACAGCAACCGCCCAGGGAGGTACTACCGTCCTGCCAAGTGAATGTAAAACGAAAGCCTGTAATTGTTTTACATGATGGTAGATTGCTGGTGTCCTTTTTGTCTGTCTCATAAACATGCAAGATTTCAGGTACGTTTTGCTACTTCTACTTACACTTAGGTCACACTACACATACATGTACAAGCATATATATACACACACCTCTGGTTTTTCTTCTATTTCTTTCTAGTTCTAGTTCTTGTTTATTTCCTCTTATCTCCATGGGAAGTGAAACAGAATTCATCCCCTGCAACCCATGCGTGTTGTAAGAGGCGACTAAAATGCCGGGAGCAAGGGGCTAGTAACCCCTTCTCCTGTATAAATTAATAAATTTAAAAAGATAAACTTTCATTTTTCCTTTTGGGCAACTCTGCCTCGGTGGGAGACGGCCGTGGAAATCCTTAGCTCAATTGCTTTCACACTTATTAGTGCGTCATCAGGAGCTATGCAATGTTGCATGGGCAGCAACAGGAGAAATAGGGTAAGTTTTTTCGGAGTATGATAGCACGGTGGCACCAGCCTCTGCCAGAGCGACGGAAGTAGAATGCCAACCACACACTGGTCCCCCCTCATACCTCCACCCCACATGGGGTCGGGTGGAGTAGGCTCCACACTTCGCAGATAGCATGAGGTGAAATAACTAGGAGGTAGTTAATAGCCAGCCCTAAGCTTCTAACTGCTGGGAACAGGACGTGTGGCATAACTTACATTACAATAGAGGATCATTTACATACAGGATGCAGCTAGTGTGAACAACCTCTAACTAATGAAATAGAGGGAATAAATCTCTTATTTTGTCAACCGGTGTGACAGAACATTCCAAAATGTTCAGGAAATACTCTCAGTGTCATTAAATTTGCTTTTGTGACTTAACATATTCAGGCTTTCCTTTTTTATAAACTGAGTAACTCCTGATTACCATCATTATTGTCCACTATCATCCGTTACCATCATTATTATCCACTATCATCTGCTAATATCATTATTTTTATAATTATCATTATAATATTACTAACAACCTAATTCAGTAAACCACTAAACTAGTTGCAACCACCATGTTGCAATCACGTATGTGTGCCTTGTGTACCTTGTACCTCTGTACCTAAACAGGTTAGCACCTCAATAGGTCACTCGACCTCTCTTTTGGGCTGTCCTAGGATGATCACACATGCTCCCCCATACCTAAATGAACCCCCATGACTACTTCCTTATTACTGATGTTATATCACTGTATTGCAGCACACCATCTAGACCACCTGTAGCATTATATCTGTATGCAGCAGCAGCAGCAGCAGCTGAGTGGGTTATACCGACGGTCATGGCAGACCTAACATATAAAATATCAATGTTTGCGACGGATTTAACTGGATGTAATATATTATATCGACATTCACAACGGGCGTACCATGATATTCAGTTTGCAGACTCTGGTCGAAAATAACCGGATCACGAAATCCACTGGCATAAGGAGTAATCCTGCGCTTTTGTATAACATTGTTGTTTAAGTCTGTGCACAGTTGACTCCACTAAATAACTATCGAGTTGTACAGCCCATAATTCGAGTTATATACAGCATTTCTCTCATGTTTCAGGAGGGAGGACTCAATCATGTTTTTTTTCTATGATGGAACTGTTAGGTACAATTATTTGGGCGGTAGCCCACCCAGGTGGGTGATTACAAGAGCTGACATAGTTAAAGATCGCATTCGACGCCTGGCCTGTCCTGATTGAGTACTGGTGTTGGGATGATCTAGTCTGACCAATGTATGAGTGTGGACAAAGGGTACATGGGACCTTGTAGACACTACCCACATTATTAGGCTCTGTGTTTTTAATCAATCTCTGTTTCACCGTCCCAGTGTTTTTGAAAGTCAGATTTATAATGAGTGTTTTTAGGGCCTCACGCAGGCAGACCAAGTTTCCATTGTATGACAAGACCAATAGAATTTTCCTGTCAGGTGTTTCCTTGGGTTCAGTCCTGCAGAATGTGTTCCTAGCTGACAGTAGCGCCTTCTCAACAAAATTGTTATGGAATCTCAGATTTGTGGCTATGTTAAATATCTTGTTGATTTCATCATCTAAATACTAAGTTATAAAACTTCAACATTAACACCTTCCTTCAGAGTGCAGACACTGTACTTCCATCTTCAGGAAATAAGTCTGGCCTGCTTGTTTCCCTGACTCCCTTCATAAATGGTACCTTGTTTACACTCCAATAGCACGTCAAGTCCTAAAAACCATTTGTCTCCATTCGCTCCGTCTAACATGCTCAAGCACGCTTGCTGGAAGTCTAAGCCCCTTCCACACAAAACCTCCTTTATCCCGTCCCTCCAACCTTTCTTAGGCTGACCCCTACCCAGCCTTCCCTCCACTACAGAATTGGATAATCTCGAATTCATTTCATTCCGTTCCACCCTCTCTACATGTCCAAACCATCTCAATAACACCTCCTCAGCCTTCTGGATAATAATTTTGGTAATTCCACATCTCCTCCTAACCTCCAAACTACGGATTCTCAGCATTATATTCACACCACACATTGCCCTCAGACATGACATCTCCACTGCCTCCATCCTTCTCCTTGTTGCAACATTCACCATCCATGCCCCATACCCATACAAGAGCATTGGTATAACTATGCTTTCATACATTCTACCCTTTGCTTTCATGGATAAAGATCTTTGTCTCCACAGACTCCTCAGTGTACCACTCACCTTCTTTCCCTCTTCAGTTCTATGATTCACCTCATCCTTCATCGACCCATCTACTGACTAGTCCACTCCAAAATATCTGAACACATTCACCTCTTTCATACTCTCTCCATCCAATCTGATATCCAGTCTTCCGTTATCTAATTTTTTTGTTACCCTCATCACCTTACTCTTTCCTATAATCACTTTTAACTTCCTTCTTTTACTCACCCTACCAAACTCATCAACCAATCTCTGCAATTTCTCTTCAGAATCTCCCAAAAGCACAGTGTCATCAGCAAAGAGCAACTATGACAACTTCCACTTTGTATTAGATTCATTATCTTTTAATCCCACACCTCTTGCCAGCACACGAGCATTCACTTCTCTTACTACTCCATCTATAAAGATACTTAACAACCATTGTGGCATCACACATCCCTGTCTAAGGCCTACTTTTAATGGGAAATAATCCTCCTCTCGCCTACATACTGTAACCTGAGTAAAAACTTTTCACTGCTTTTAATAACCTACCTCCTATTCCATATATCTGCAACATCTGCCACATTGCCCCCCTATCCACCCTGTCACATGCAAATCCATAAATGCCACAAAAACTTCTTTATCCTTATCTAAATACTGTTCACCTATGTTTTTTAATACAAACACATGGTATGCATACCCCCTACCTCTCCTAAAACCTCCTTGTTTATCTGCTATCCTGCTGTTCGTTTTACTTAATTCTATTAATAATAACTCTACCATACACTTAACAGGTATTCTCAACAGCCTTGGTCCCCTATAACTTCTGCACTCTTTGGTCCCCTTTGCCTTTATGCAAAAGAACTATCCATGCTCTCTGCCAATCCCTAGGTACCTTACCCTCTTCCATACATTAATTAAATAAAAACACTAACCACTCCATAACTATATCCCAACGTGCTTTTAACATTTCTATCTTTATCTCATCAATCCCAACTGCTTTACCCCTTTTCATTCTACTCACTGCGCCACGCACTTCCCCTACGCTCACAACGCGTTCTTCCTCACTCCTATGTTATTCATCCTTGTCCTATACACAAAAATCACAGCTCCCCTATCATTATCAACATTTAACAATTCTTCAAAATATTCCCTCCATCTTCCCGATACCTATAGCTCTCCATTTAAAAACTATTTTTAACTAGCAAATCTATTCTTTCCCTAGGCTTTCTCAGCTTATTAATCTCACTCCAAAACTTAATTTCAACAAAATTTGTTGATAACATCACACCCACTCTCATTTCCTCTCTTTTTACATTGCTTCACCACTCTTTAACCTCTCTTTCTCTCCATATATTCCTCCCTCCTTGTATCACTACTTTGTAAAATCCTCTCATATGCTTACTTTTTTTCTCTTTACATCATTAGTCCACCAATAACTCACACAAAGATATATATATATATATATGTATATATATATATATATATATATATATATATATATATATATATATATATATATATATATATATATATATAAGTTATTGTAGCCACGAACAAGTGCTATTGATCAATAACACTGCGACCAGTCAAGGATTCGAACCCATGTTGTTTTGGCCCGCCTCAGGGTGAGCGAAAATCACATGACCTTCTAACCCAGAGGACCACCAAGTAGTATTTGGTGGTCCTGTGGGTTAGAGTGTTATGTGGTTTTCGCTCACCATGAGGCAGGCTATTACGAAACACCTACTGGCCTTATATCGGCGTTGTAACACAAGAGTTCGGGATACAGAATAAACAGAGAAATTTATCATCTTTAATATAACAATATTTTAAATAAAAGCATAATCTTTGGTATAGATGCATCCTACAATAATAAATTATAATTTACTCGTCATGACCCTATAGTTCATCAGGAGTCTACGTCGCTGCATTTTTCTCGTGTCTCACGACACCTTTGTCTCTGTGTTCTGACGCTCCTTCTCTACCTTGTCACACGACACCCTTTTCTCTGCGTCATACACGCCTTCACTACCGTGTCACACGACACCTCATTATCCCCTTGTCATAACACTCCGTCTGTATTTCCTTTTCTTCGCGGCATCTGACACTTAACACTCGCTGGGTTACACAACATCTTTTCTTTGTCACCGTGTCACCTGTCCCTACACTCACAGGGTACAGTTCTTCTGACACTACTGTGTCACACTCTGTCGTACAACACTAGTTCCACGGAGTTATACTACACTCCCTTTTCTCTGCATTATAACACTTTCTCTACTGTGTCACACGACACCTTTGTCTCTGTGTTATGACGCTTCTTTACCGTATCACCTGACACCCCTTTCTCTGTGTCACACGACACTCCTCCACCGTGTCACCTGACACACCATCTCTCCTTGCTATAACACTCCCTTCTCTCAGTATTACCCGCATAGCGTCTTTCTCCTCAGAGGCCAGCCTGGCAATGCACGCAGGTAGAATCAGCCGACGGCCAGCAAGGTCCACTGAGGCCAGTGAGGCCCACAGGTAACCAAGTCCTGAGGCCCACGATAACTGAAGCCAGCAGACTAAGCGAGGCCCGCAGGTAACTGAAGTCCGCAGGAATTTGAGTTACTAGTAAAACTTCAGCCAGGAGGCCCGCAGTTGACTGAATCAGCAGTGAATCAGTAGGTATGACGGTTTACTCCGTGAGGCAGTCTGGTGAACACTCGCAGTAACGCCGGCTCAGCAATCCCCACATTGGGTTTAATGACATACCCGTGGTACTGAATGCCGGCAGGTTAACAATCTAACCACAAGTTTGGCAGGAGGCCGCAACACGGGCGAAAACAACATGGGTTCGAGTCCTTGAGTGGTCGCAGTGTTGTTACTGATCAATAGCACTTGTTCGTGGCTAGAATAACATGTAGCTCAGCTGTATGCATGATCTTTGAAGGATCGCTGGCTCAGAGGTAAGGTGATGCGTACATTGTGTCGTCTCTGGAGGTGGTACAATGTTCGTAGCGTCGAGTCCTGGCCTGCCGAAGTTTGGTAAATGATTTAAAATCTTTTGTTCCGGGGGGGGGGGAATCCTGCATAGTTAAGATCGTCCGTCTGCGATTGTTAAACAAGTTAAGAAAGCCTAGGGAAGTATGGATTTGTCAGTTAAAAACAGAGTAGGGGAGTTAGTAGATGGGGAGATGGAGGTATTAGGTAGATGGCGAGAATATTTTGAGGAACTTTTAAATGTTAAGGAAGAAACAGAGGCAGTAATTTCATGCACTGGTCAGGGAGGTATACCATCTTTTAGGAGTGAAGAAGAGCAGAATGCAAGTGTGGGGGAGGTACGTGAGGCATTACGTAAAATGAAAGGGGGTAAAGCAGCTGGAACTGATGAGATCATGACAGAAATGTTAAAAGCAGGGGGGGATATAGTGTTGGAGTGGTTGGTACTTTTGTTTAATAAATGTATGAAAGAGGGGAAGGTACCTAGGGATTGGCGGAGAGCATGTATAGTCCCTTTATATAAAGGGAAAGGGGACAAAAGAGACTGTAAAAATTATAGAGGAATAAGTTTACTGAGTATACCAGGAAAAGTGTACGGTAGGGTTATAATTGAAAGAATTAGAGGTAAGACAGAATGTAGGATTGCGGATGAGCAAGGAGGTTTCAGAGTGGGTAGGGGATGTGTAGATCAAGTGTTTACATTGAAGCATATATGTGAACAGTATTTAGATAAAGGTAGGGAAGTTTTTATTGCATTTATGGATTTAGAAAAGGCATATGATAGAGTGGATAGAGGAGCAATGTGGCAGATGTTGCAAGTATATGGAATAGGTGGTAAGTTATTAAATGCTGTAAAGGGTTTTTATGAGGATAGTGAGGCTCAGGTTAGGATGTGTAGAAGAGAGGGAGACTACTTCCCGGTAAAAGTAGGTCTTAGACAGGGATGTGTAATGTCACCACGGTTGTTTAATATATTTATAGATGGGGTTGTAAAGGAAGTAAATGCTAGGGTGTTCGGAAGAGGGTGGGATTAAATTTTGGGGAATCAAATTCAAAATGGGAATTGACACAGTTACTTTTTGCTGATGATACTGTGCTTATGGGAGATTCTAAAGAAAAATCGCAAAGGTTAGTGGATGAGTTTGGGAATGTGTGTAAAGGTAGAAAGTTGAAAGTGAACATAGAAAAGAGTAAGGTGATGAGGGTGTCAAATGATTTAGATAAAGAAAACATGGATATCAAATTGGGGAGGAGGAGTATGGAAGAAGTGAATGTTTTCAGATACTTGGGAGTTGACGTGTCGGTGGATGGATTTATGAAGGATGAGGTTAATCATAGAATTGATGAGGGAAAAAAGGTGAGTGGTGCATTGAGGTATATGTGGAGTCAAAAAACGTTATCTATGGAGGCAAAGAAGGGAATGTATGAAAGTATAGTAGTACCAACACTCTTATATGGGTGTGAAGCTTGGGTGGTAAATGCAGCAGCGAAGAGACGGTTGGAGGCAGTGGAGATGTCCTGTTTAAGGGCAATGTGTGGTGTAAATATTAAGCAGAAAATTCGGAGTGTGGAAATAAGGAAAAGGTGTGGAGTTAATAAAAGTATTAGTCAGAGGGCAGAAGAGGGGTTGTTGAGGTGGTTTGGTCATTTAGAGAGAAAGGATCAAAGTAGAATGACATGGAAAGCATATAAATCTATAGGGGAAGGAAGGCGGGGTAGGATTCGTCCTCGAAAGGGTTGGAGAGAGGGGGTAAAGGAGGTTTTGTGGGCAAGGGGCTTGGACTTCCAGCAAGCGTGCATGAGCGTGTTAGATAGGAGTGAATGGAGACGAATGGTACTTGGGACCTGACGATCTGTTGGAGTGTGAGCAGGGTAATATTTAGTGAAGGGATTCAGGGAAACCGGTTATTTTCATATAGTCGGACTTGAGTCCTGGAAATGGGAAGTACAATGCCTGCAATTTAAAGGAGGGGTTTGGGATATTGGCAGTTTGGAGGGATATGTTGTGTATCTTTATATGTGTATGCTTCTAAATTGTTGTATTCTGAGCACCTCTGCAAAAACAGTGTTAATGGGCAAGTGTGGTGAAAGTGTTGAATGATGATGAAAGTATTTTCTTTTTGGGGATTTTCTTTCTTTTTTGGGTCACCCTGCCTCGGTGGGAGACGGCCGAC
The DNA here is from genome assembly GCF_038502225.1 of Cherax quadricarinatus. Taxonomy (NCBI): domain Eukaryota; kingdom Metazoa; phylum Arthropoda; class Malacostraca; order Decapoda; family Parastacidae; genus Cherax; species Cherax quadricarinatus. The sequence continues at coordinate 1,300,026 of NC_091361.1, read as the reverse complement.
TTGTTGAACAAAGAAAAAAAAAAAAAATATATATATATATATATATATATATATATATATATATATATATATATATATATATATATATATATATATATATATATATATATATATATATATAAATATATATATATATATATATATATATATATATATATATATATATATATATATATATATATATATATATATATATATATATATATATATATATATATATATGTATATATATATGTATATATATATACATATATATATACATATATATATATATATATATATATATATATATATATATATATATATATATATATATATATATATGCAAAACAACCACTCTGAAAGAATAGAGAAATTCCAAGCGCTTTCGCGACTACTCACATTATCAAGGAACTATGAAAGTAAAGCATCCAAGGAAGCTATATAAGGGGTCTGGCCAACACCTCACTATCAGATCCCACAACGGTTAAACACCTGACGTGCGCCGGCCCAACTGGACAGGTCCTTTGCACAACTCACAAACAAACTATTCTACCCAAGAAAATTTAAAAATTATTATTTGTCCAGTGTATTATTAAATTCTTCCCAAATTCTATTAATTATAAATGGATCTAATTTATATAAACCAAAGGAACTATTCATATTATTGTCAAAACTGCTTTTTATGAAACAAGATTCAATTATATTCCTGTCGACCATGGACTTGCTTGATACTACTTTCTCAACTTTTTGAAAATCAATTGATTTTCAAAAAGTTGAGAAAGTAGTATCAAGCAAGTCCATGGTCGACAGGAATATAATTGAATCTTGTTTCGTAAAAAGAAGTTTTGACAATAATATGAATATTTCCTTTGGTTTATATAAATTAGATCCATTTATAATTAATAGAATTTGGGAAGAATTTAATAATACACTGGACAAATAATAATTTTTAAATTTTCTTGGGTAGAATAGTTTGTTGGTGAGTTGTGCAAAGGACCTGTCCAGTTGGGCCGGCGCACGTCAGGTGTTTAACCGTTGTGGGATCTGATAGTGAGGTGTTGGCCAGACCCCTTATATAGCTTCCTTGGATGCTTTACTTTCATAGTTCCTTGATAATGTGAGTAGTCACGAAAGCGCTTGGAATTTCTCTATTCTTCCAGAGTGGTTGTTTTGCATATTCTGAAATCACCTGTTTACTGTGATCTTATTGCATATATATATATATATATATATATATATATATATATATATATATATATATATATATATATATATATATATATATATATATATGTATATATATATATATATATATATATATATATATATATATATATATATATATATATATATATATATATATATATATATATATATATATATATATATAACAACAAAATATGCAAAACAACCACTGTGAAAGAATAGAGAAATTCGTGAGTTCTCACATTATCCTTGATAATGTTAGTAGTCACGAAAGCGCTTGGAATTTCTCTATTCTTTCACAGTGGTTGTTTTGCAAATTCTGAAATGACCTGTTTACTGTGATCTTATTGCATATATATATATATATATATATATATATATATATATATATATATATATATATATATATATATATATATATATATATATATATATATATATATATATATATATATATATATATATATATATTTATTTATATCAATAACAACATTGCACTAGCCAAGTATTCGAACCCATGTTGTACTGGCCTGCCTCATGTTAAACGAGAATCACATGACGCTTTAAACTACAGGACCACCTAACCCTACAAGAATGGCGCAGCCAGCACAGAGCTAGCTGTTGGGCCGCCATCCGAGGGCATACGGAGGTGTGGGAGATGCAGCCAGTACATGTGTTCGAATCCTTGGCTAGCGCAGTGTTATTATTGATCAATACCACTCGTTCGTGGTTACGATAATATATATATATATATATATATATATATATATATATATATATATATATATATATATATATATATATATATATATATATATATATATATATATATATGTATATATATATATATATATATATATATATATATATATATATATATATATATATATATATATATACATATATATGTCGTGCCGAATAGGCAGAACTTGCTATCTTGGCTTAAACAGCAACGCTCATCTTGCCATATAGGACAAGTGAAAATTTGTGAATGCAATAATTTCGCCAAAATCATTCTGAACCTTACGAAAAGAATATATTTCATTGTGTTCGTTTAGCATTAAATTACTGTAAATGTATCTAAAATATATTTAGTTGGATTATGCTAAAATAAATTATGCTTGTTATAATAAGGTTAGGTAAGCTTTCTAAGATTCTTTTGGTGCAAAATTAAAAATTTTTACATTAACATTAATGAAAAAATACATCTTTAAACGTATAAATGAAAATTTCAGAAAGGACTTAATTTTAAATGAGTTCTTGCTAATTGACCAGTTTTACATATTCGGCACGACATATATATATATATATATATATATATATATATATATATATATATATATATATATATATATATATATATATATATATGTGTGTACATGTGAGTGTGTGTGTGTGTAATTGTAGAGTAATTTCTTATGTGTCTTGACGTTTTCTCAGCGGGTGGGGCTTGGGAGGGTTTGTGGGTGGGTGACAGACGGACCAATGCCTCCCACAATCTTAGAGAACCTGTGTATGGGTATCACTCATGCTAATATACTCTGAGAAAACTTCCCCTCATTTTTCCTGCTGCTATTTTTGCAACATTGCGCTGCGACTGAAACACATCTGGTTAAATGCACAAATGCGTTGCCAAAAAAATGTTATTTTAAGTGAAATAAGTTTGTGTTCACTTTACCTTGCTCCTGAAAATTAAAAAAAAAAGGTTGTGTGTTTTTGAATGTATAAGTAACTTCTTGAAGTGACGCTGACGGTCTGAGGGTTGAACAAACACAAGTGACCGAGAGGCAGCAGAATGAGACCAGGCACTTACCATCAGTTCACTTTTAAGAGAGCCAAGCCCCTGCACTCATCTCATTGGCCATCGTCATGAACTTCAGCTGACTATGTTGTAGGTGATTGGGTATCACCAACTGGAGGCGTGTTCACACACAAAGAAATTGGCCAACCCTGCCTCCCTCGCTCCCTCCCTCTCTCTCTCTCTCTCTCTCTCTCTCTCCCTCTCTCTCTCTCTCTCTCTCTCTCTCTCTCTCTCTCTCTCTCTCTCTCTCTCTCTCCCTCTACTCACATAGTTGTACTCACCTTTTAGTGGTTAACCAGCATCATTCACACATTGCCTTTACCTGCACTGCTGCATCTCAGTGTATTCAGCAAACTGTGGTTGTAGGAGCCGAGTCTCAAGTAATGGCTTGACTTCTCTGATGGCTGCAACTTATTTCAGTAACTCTTCTAGTCACGTGATCTCTATCATACATATTCTTAAAGCTTTGCATGGATTCTGCCTCAACCTCTTCACTGTCTCGTTTCGTTCCACTTCCTGACTAAAGCTAATTAAGCATTTCCTAAAATCCTTGTGTGTGTGTGTGTGTGTGTGTGTGTGTGTGTGTGTGTGTGCACTCACCTAGTTGTGGTTGCAAGGGTCGAAATATAAATAAGTTAATACATACATATATATATATATATATATATATATATATATATATATATATATATATATATATATATATATATATATATATATATATGTATATATATATATATATATATATATATATATATATATATAATATATATATATATATATATATATATATATATATATATACATATATATGTCGTGCCGAATAGGCAGAACTTGCTATCTTGGCTTAAACAGCAACGCTCATCTTGCCATATAGGACAAGTGAAAATTTGTGAATGCAATAATTTCGCCAAAATCATTCTGAACCTTACGAAAAAGAATATATTTCATTGTGTTCGTTTAGCATTAAATTACTGTAAATGTATCTAAAATATATTTAGTTGGATTATGCTAAAATAAATTATGCTTGTTATATAAGGTTAGGTAAGCTTTCTAAGATTCTTTTGGTGCAAAATTAAAAATTTTTACATTAACATTAATGAAAAAATACATCTTTAAACGTATAAATGAAAATTTCAGAAAGGACTTAATTTTAAATGAGTTCTTGCTAATTGACCAGTTTTACATATTCGGCACGACATATATATATATATATATATATATATATATATATATATATATATATATATATATATATATATATATATATATATATATATATATATATATATATATATATATATATGTGTGTACATGTGAGTGTGTGTGTGTGTAATTGTAGAGTAATTTCTTATGTGTCTTGACGTTTTCTCAGCGGGTGGGGCTTGGGAGGGTTTGTGGGTGGGTGACAGACGGACCAGTGCCTCTCACATTCTTAGAGAACCTGTGTATGGGTATCACTCATGCTAATATACTCTGAGAAAACTTCCCCTCATTTTTCCTGCTGCTATTTTTGCAACATTGCGCTGCGACTGAAACACATCTGGTTAAATGCACAAATGCGTTGCCAAAAAAATGTTATTTTAAGTGAAATAAGTTTGTGTTCACTTTACCTTGCTCCTGAAAATTAAAAAAAAAAAGGTTGTGTGTTTTTGAATGTATAAGTAACTTCTTGAAGTGACGCTGACGGTCTGAGGGTTGAACAAACACAAGTGACCGAGAGGCAGCAGAATGAGACCAGGCACTTACCATCAGTTCACTTTTAAGAGAGCCAAGCCCCATGCACTCATCTCATTGGCCATCGTCATGAACTTCAGCTGACTATGTTGTAGGTGATTGGGTATCACCAACAGGAGGCGTGTTCACACACAAAGAAATTGGCCAACCCTGCCTCCCTCACTCCCTCTCTCTCTCTCTCTCTCTCTCTCTCTCTCTCTCTCTCTCTCTCTCTCTCTCTCTCTCTCTCTCTCTCTCTCTCTCTCTCTCTCTACTCACATAGTTGTACTCACCTTTTAGTGGTTAACCAGTATCATTCACACATTGCCTTTACCTGCACTGCTGCATCTCAGTGTATTCAGCAAACTGTGGTTGTAGGAACCGAGTCTCAAGTAATGGCTTGACTTCTCTGATGGCTGCAACTGATTTCAGTAGCTCTTCTAGTCACGTGATCTCTATCATACATATTCTTAAAGCTTTGCATGGATTCTGCCTCAACCTCTTCACTGTCTCGTTTCGTTCCACTTCCTGACTAAAGCTAATTAAGCATTTCCTAAAATCCTTGTGTGTGTGTGTGTGTGTGTGTGTGTGTGTGTGTGTGTGTGTGTGTGTGTGTGTGTGTGCACTCACCTAGTTGTGGTTGCAAGGGTCGAAATATAAATAAGTTAATATATATATATATATATATATATATATATATATATATATATATATATATATATATATATATATATATATATATATATATATATATATATATATATATATATATATATATATATATATATATATATATATATATATATATATATATATATACATGTATATATATATATATATATATATATATATATATATATATATATATATATATATATATATATATATATAAATATATATATATGTTCCAGCGGCTCAGTGCGGCTGTTCAAAGGGGTAATGCCTGCTGTATTTTGGGCACACGTCCCAGCTCTGAGGAGCTGGATGAGATTTTCGCCTTATAATCGGTGATACACACGTAACAACATGTAACTTATATGCCACCTTTATATCAACAATGTATCTCTTAAATCTTCTGTACCATATTATGTAATAAAATATTCCTATTGGTAAAAAAAATATATTAAAAGATGGGGTGGTAGGGGAAGTGGAACATTCAAACAGCTTCAGGAAGAAATGCAAATATTCTACCTTGAAGCCTTTTTATCCACTTCTCCGAGGCAGTGGGTCCCACAATTTACACCAGAGGTGGACACAACACAAGGGTATCTTGGTACAGACCTGCAATCAACTTCGACAACTTCCACTAGTGAGAGCGGCTGGATTTGAGAGGGACCTGACCTCTCAGCATCTGGGTTCTTACCTCTCCTAGTGGCCTACGTCTCACCTCTTGGCGCTATAAAAAAGCTCCATCCTGTCACTTCTTCTCCATATTGTTTCATACTTTGGAACAATGCTCTTCTCCAGACTGAGGGACTGACCACCTCAAAACTTTAAGGGTGATGGACTGATTACATCGTCTTCAAGTATCTTCTGCTTCTATCAACTTTTCTGTACTTGACTGAAGAAGCCTACTGTGTAGGCGAAACGTTTCATAATAAAGATACCTAAATGTTGCATATATATATATATATATATATATATATATATATATATATATATATTATATATAAATATATATATATATATATACATATATATAATACTACATATATATATATATATATGTCGTGCCGAATAGGCAGAACTTGCGATCTTGGCTTAAATAGCAACGCTCATCTTGCCATATAGGACAAGCGAAAATTTGTGTATACAATAATTTCGCCAAAATGTTTCTGAACCTAACCAAAAAAATATATTTCACTGTGTTTGTTTGGTATTAAATTATTATAAACAAATCTAAAATGTATTTAGTTGGGTTAGGCTAAAATAAATTGCTCTTGTTATAATAAGGTTAGGTAAGTTTTCTAAGATTCTTTTGGTGCAAAATTAAATTTTTTTACATTAACATTAATGAGAAAAATATATCTTTTAACGTATAAGAGAAAATTTCAGAAAGGATTTAATTTAAAATGAGTTCTTGCTATTTGACCAGTTTTACATATTCGGCACGACATATATATATATATATATATATATATATATATATATATATATATATATATATATATATATATATATATATATATATATATATATATATATATATATATATATGTATATATATATATATATATATATATATATATATATATATATATATATATATATATATATATATATATATATATATATATATATATATATATATATATATATCATTACCATTCCGTGCGTGTGTTGTGTGAGTGTGTACTCACCTAGTTGACCTCACCTGGTTGTGGTTGCAAGGGTCGAGTCACAGCTCCTGGCCTTGCCTCTTCACTGGTCGCTACTAGATCACTCTTCTTTCTTCATGAGCTTTATCATACCTCTTCCTAAAGTTATGTATGGATTCTGCCTCCACTACATCAGTTCCCAGAAAATTCCTTTTTCTCACAACTCTGTGACTGAATAAATACTTCCTAATATCCTTGTGATTCATCTGAGTCTTCAGCTTCCAACTGTGACCCTTTTTGTTGAGTCCCATCTCTAGAACAATCTGTCTCTGTCCACCTTGTCGTTTCCTTTAGGTATTTTATATGTCAATATCATATCCCCTTATCTCTCCAATCCCTCTTTGTCGTTAGGTCGATTTCCCTTAACCTCTTCTCGTAAGACATACTTCTTGGCTAAGTGCATCGCTAGGTGTGGGTTCCAAACTGGTGCTGCATACTCTAATATAGGTCTGACGTACACAGTGTACAGAGTCCTGAACGATTCCTTATTGAGACGTCGGAATGCTGTTGTGAGGTTTGCTAGGCGCTCATATGCTGCAGCAGTTACTGGTTTCATGTGCACCTTAGGAGATGTGCCTGGTGTTATACTCACCACAAGATCCCTTTCCTTGAGTAAGGTTTTTAGCCCTTGGCCACCTAGACTGTACTCCAACTACGGTCTTCTTTGCCCTTCTCCAATCTTCGTGACTTTGGAAATATAAACACAAATGCAGTATAATGTGATCCTTTATTGACTACGTTTCGCCCACACAGTGGGCTTTTTCAAGTCTGTTTGTGACTTGAAAAAGCCCACTGTGTGGGCGAAACGTAGTCAATAAAGGATCACATTATACTGCATTTGTGTTTATATTTCCATTGTGTCGGTATTTTATACCATTTATTTCCTTCGTGACTTTGCACTTGGTGGGGTTCAACTCCAGGAGCCAGTTGCTCCTGGAGTTGCCTGTCCAGATACCTTTGTAGTTCTACCTGGTCCTCGTTCGGTTTAATTTTTCACATCAACTTCACGTCATCTGCAAACAGGGGCACTTCTGAGTCTATTACTATCGTCATGTCATTCAAAAATACCAGAAACAACACCGGTCCTAGGACTGACCCCTGTGGAACCCCGGTCGTCACAGGCGCCCACTCTGACACCTCGCCACTTACCATGACTCGCTGTTGTCCTCCTGACAGGTATTCCCTGATTCATTGCAGTGCCTTCCCTGTTATCCCTGCCTGGTTCTCCAGCTTTTGTAATAATCTCATATGTGGAACTGTGTCAAACGCCTTTTTACAGTCCAAGAGAACGCAATCTACCCACCCTCTCTCTCTTGTCTTACTGTTGTCACCTTGTCATAGAACTTCAGTAGGTTTGTGAGGCAGGATTTCCCTCCCTGAAACCGTGCTGGCTGTCGTTGATAAGCTCATTCCGTTCTAGGTGCTCCACCACTCTTCTGATAATCTTCTCCATGACTTTGTATACTATACATGTCAGTGACACAAGTCTGTAGTTTAATGGTTCGTGTCTGTCTCCTTTCTTGATAATTGGGGACTACATTTGCTGTCTTCCATATCTCAAGTAGTCCCCCTGTTTCGATAGATGTGTTGAAGATTGTTGTTAGTGGTACACATAGCACCTCTGTTCCCTCTTTCAGTACCCATGGAGAGATGTTATCCGGCCCCATCGCCTTTGAGGTATCTAGCTCGCTTAGCAGCCTCTTCACTTCGTCCTCAGTTGTATGTTTTGTGTCCAACAGTTGATGGTGTACCCCACCTCTCCGTCTTTCTGGAGTCCCTTCTGTCTCCTCTGTGAACACTTCTTTGAATTTCATGTTGAGCTCCTCACATACTTCGAGGGCGTTTCTTGTGATGTCTCCTCCTTCCTTCCTCAGCCTGATTTCCTGGTCATTGACTGTTGTTTTCCTCTTCATGTGGCTGTACAACAGCTTCAGGTCGCTGTTATGTCATTTTCGTATTGTCATTTGGCCTCCCTTCTTACCTGTGCATATTAATTTCTGGCTATACGATTACTCTCCTTATTGTCCTGGGTCCTTTGCCTTCTATACTTCTTCCATTCTCTAGCACAGTTAGTTTTGGCCTCTCTACACCTTTGGGTGAACCAAGGGTAGAGTTTAACTGGCTTAGCTGTGCCCACATCTACGTCTTCAGGTTTTGATGATACCTTTTAAGTGTTCCTTGTGACTGAGGGTGATAAGCTTCTGAAAAAGACTGCTTAAACCACTTATATAAATTATTAGTTAGAAATACAGTGGTGGGAGCTACATGACTACATGCCTCACAGTACCACCGCTCAGTGCCAACTGGCAACGGGAGAGATAATCTAGAATTCTGTTCAAAGTATTTGAAATTTAATGTTCTTAATAAAAGTTCCATTTCCTTATTTCAGAGCATTGTGTAACATCATGACACATTTCTTCACGAAGAAGGAAAGTGGAGGTGAAAGACAGAAGAGATGATAATTGGAGGCAGAGGAAGCCAATAAGTAAAGAAAGTTCTTGAAGCCCTTCTTTGAAAAGCAGAGAACAAATTGTTCTACACGTCCCATGAAGTCGCCTGCACCTGTTACAAGTTTGTTAGAATCAGAAGGTGGGTCAAGTATAAATGCGTCACAATCTTAGGAGGACATCAAGTCGGATAAATCCGAGTATAACGTGATTAAAAGTAAGGCTGACGAAGAGAACGTGGACATGGCACGAGAGAAAGAAGATTGAGATAGTGGTGATGTTGAGTTTATTGACAAGACTGAACCTGACGACACAATGAGTGTTGGTATACCATACAGTCAGTTTTCTCTCTAACATTGTATTCTGGAGGGATTGTGGGAGCTGCGGCAATGGGAGACCGGGCAGGGTGCTACAGGAGTCTGCGTAGTTTGGGGTGAGGGCTCTGAGTGTGGAGTGGCTTGTATAGGGATAATATGTTTGAATGAGGAGGGAGGTAGTGACACTTCCGGCAGCCAAGGGAGGGCTGGTTTTAATTTCCCTGGGTAATAGGTTAAAGGGTGTTTATGTTAAGCATGAGTTCAAGAGAGAGTGCAGGGAGGGGAAAGTGGGGTGTAAGGTGAGAGAGGACACTCAACGGTGGTGGAGGGGGAAGGACTTACGAGATTGTGAATCGATTTTATGGGCATTTTTTGCAGGCCAATGCAACAACAAACATGCGGGTGGGGTCAGTGGAGAGGAGGGTTTGGCCACAGGTGGCGGTCACTGTGCAAGGGGCGTACCCCATGTATGCTTGGGATGACATTTGGCCCCGTTTGAAGGGGTTGCATCAACCACCACGTGTGAGGGAAGTAATGTTTCGGTTTCTACACGGGATCTTTCCATCTGGGATGGTTTTACGGAGCATACGGATTCGGGAGGGTGAGATGTGTACGTTTTCCGGGGAAGAGGAGTCTGCTTTCCATGTAGTCTACTTTTGTGAGCGTTTAGTGGTCGTGAGGGAATGGATGGGTATGGTGTTTCGATTGGTGGGGAGAGGGGGAGTGATCGGTGAAGAGGGCGTTATGCCTGGATGTGGGAGGGGTGGAGAACAGGGTTCAAAGGGCGGTGGCTTATGTAGTTGTTGATTTTGTTTATATGTCATGGGCGATGCGAGAGACGACGATAGGAGAACAGTGCAAGGCATTAGCAGCATCTTTTTATAAAACTAAGTGTCGCAATAAAGAAATATACGGGGAAGGTGGAAGAGGAATTTTCCAGAGTGTTACAGGGTTTTTACCTTGGGGGATTTGTGGAAGCTGTAGTTGTAAGGGGTAGGAACTGGCTGGTCTCCCAGGGGAACAGACATATTTTAAGTGTGAATGGAGTATGTTTGCCAAGGAACGAGCGCCTGTTTATGGGGAGTACGTGCCGTGTGGCTTGGGTGGGGGGGGGGGTTAAAGATTTGCATGTGGGCGTGATATGCCTATGAGTGTAAAGTTCTGGGGATGTGGTGTGCCTGTAGGCTGGGGTTTTGGTATGGTGCTAAGTGAAGTTGTCGGAACACAACTTTGTGCAATTAAGACATTATTTATTGTTTATTTTTCATCCAACTATGTGCGATATGTTTCAATTGTGCATATAAGACGCTGCTTATCATGTATTGTATTTTGGGGTCTCTCAGGTTTGGGACTATGCTGTGACGTTATATATGAAATTCTGTAATTAACTGTGTTTCTGTTTTATTTCTGACCATGTGGTATGTTTGGTTTTGCTTGAACGAAGCCATATACAGTATTGTATTGTGTGTTGGTGGGACTCAGGAGACAACTGTATGTACAGTAAGGGGTTATCATAATCTTCTACTGTGATTCTTATGACCACCTTAGTAGGTCGCAATGTTTAGATTGTGGTTTTGGCAAAACCTTTCATGTATGGTGGCTCAGTGGACTCCTAGATGTGTAACGTATGGGGAATGTTCAGGTATGGTTGGGTGTGTCTGGTGTGTGGCTGGGTGTGTCTGGTGTGTGGTTGGGTGTGTCTGGTGTGTGGTTGGGTGTGTCTGGTGTGTGGTTGGGTGTGTCTGGTGTGTGGTTGGGTGTGTCTGGTGTGTGGTTGGGTGTGTCTGGTGTGTGGTTGGGTGTGTCTGGTGTGTGGTTGGGTGTGTCTGGTGTGTGGTTGGGTGTGTCTGGTGTGTGGTTGGGTGTGTCTGGTGTGTGGTTGGGAGGAGGAATGTTGGTAGTGTTGTCGCATGTGCGGTCTTTTTATGTTTCTTTTAATGTTTCTCTTGTGTAACCTATATTTAGGAACGCGGAGGCGCTGTTTTACATTTTATATGTATGAATTTTAAATGAGTGGATTGTGTAGTCACGGTTACCTTTGTTTCTCAACTGTATTTTCACGTATACTTATATGTACCTATATTCAGTATGTATCTGAAGCTTTAAATAAAATATAAGAAACCTATGTTTGAATGTGGAGTTCTGTGGGTGTTTGTGTATGTATGTGTGTGTGTGTGTGTGTGTGTGTGTGTGTGTGTGTGTACTCACCTATTTGTACTCACCTATTTGTGGTTGCAGGGGTCGATTCATAGCTCCTGGCCCCACCTCTTCGCTGATTTCTACTAGGTCCTCTCTCTCCCTGCCTCATGAGCTTTATCATACCTCACCTTAAAACTATGTATGGTTCCTGCCTCCACTACGTCACTTTATAGGCTATTCCACGGCCTGACTACTCTATGACTGAAGAAATACTTCCTAACATCCCTTTGATTCATCTGAGTCTTCAACTTCCAATTGTGACCTCTTGTGTCTGTGTCCCTTCTCTGGAACATCCCGTCTTTGTCCACCTTGTCTATTCCGCGCAGTATTTTATATGTCGTTATCATGTCTCCCCTGACCCTCCTGTTCTCCAGTGTCGTCAGGCCGATTTCCCTCAACCTTTCTTCGTAGGACAATCCCCATAGCTCTGGGATTAGTCTTGTTGAAAACCTTTGCACTTTCTCTAATTTCTTGACGTGCTTGACTAGGTGTGGATTCCAAACTGGTGCTGCATACTCCAGTATGGGCCTGACGTAAATGGTATACAGAGTCTTGAACGAATCCTTACTGAGGTATCGGAACGCTATCCATAGGTTTACCAGGCGCCCGTATGCTGCAGCAGTTATCTGATTGATGTGCTCCTCAGGAGATATACTCTGTGTTATACTCACCCCCAGATCTTTTTCCTTGAGTGAGTTTTGCAGTCTTTGGCCATCTAAACTATATTGTGTCTGCGGTCTTCTTTACCCTTCCCCAATCTTCATGACTTTGCATTTGGCAGGGTTAAACTTAAGGAGCCAGTTGCTGGACCAGGCTTGTAGCCTGTCTAGGTCACTTTGTAGTCCTGCCTGATCCTCATCCGATTTGATTCTTCTCATTAACTTCACATCATCTGCAAACAAGGACACTTCTGAGTCTATCCCTTCCGTTATGTAGTTCACATATACCAAGAACAGCACAGGTCCTAGGACTGACCCCTGTGGAACCCCGCTTGTCACAGGCGCCCACTCTGACACCTTGTCACGTACCATGACTCGTTGTTGCCTCCCTGTCAGGTATTCTCTGATCCATTGCAGTGCCTTTCCTGTTGTGTGTGCCCGATCCTCTAGCTTTTGCAGTAACCTCTTGTGAGGAACTGTGTCGAAGGCCCTCTTGCAGTCCAAAAAAATGCAGTCGATCCACCCTTCTCTCACTTGTCTTACTTCCGTCACCTTGTCATAAAACTCTGGTAGGTTTCTGACACAGGATTTTCCTTCCCTGAAACCGTGCTGGTTGTCAATTATACACTTGTTTCTTTCCAGGTGCTCCACCACTCTCCTCCTGATGATCTTCTCCATGACCTTGCATACTATACACGTTAGTGATACAGGTCTGTAGTTTAGTGCCTCATATCTGTCTCCCTTTTTAAAAATTGGGACTACATTTGCCATCTTCCATACCTCAATAAATTGCCCAGTTTCAAATGATGTGTTGAAGATCTTTGTTAATGGCACACTCAATATCTCTGCTCCCTCTTTAAGGACCCACGGAGAGATGTTGTCTGGTCCCACCGCCTTTGAGGTGTCAAGTTCGCATAGCAGCTTCTTCACCTCCTCCTTGGTTATATGTACCTCATCCAGCACTTGCTGTTCTACCCCCCTGTTCTGATTTCCTGGAATCCTACTGGTTTCCACTGTAAATACTTCTTTAAATCTCGTGTTTAGCTCCTGACATACCTCTCGGTCGTTTCTTGTGAATTCCCCATCACCCTTCCTCAGTCTGATTACCTGGTCCTTGAATGCTGTTTTCCTCCTGATGTGGCTGTACAACAGCTTCGGGTCAGATTTGACTTTCGATGCTATGTCATTTTCATATTGTCGCCGAGCCTCCCTTCTTATCTGTGCATATTCGTTTCTGGCTCTTCGGCTAATTTCTTTGTTTTCCTGAGTTCTCTGTCTTCTGTACCTTGTCCACTTTCTAGTACACCTAGTTTTTGCCTCCCTACACCTTTGGGTGAACCAAGGACTCGTTCTGTTCTTCCCATTATTTCTGTTTCCCATGGGAACAAACCTCTCCTCGGCCTCCTTGCATTTTTTTGGCACATAGTCCATCATTTCTTGTTCAGGTTTTCCTGTCAGTTCCCTCTCCCACTGAATGTCTTGAAGGAATTTCCTCATACCTGAGTAGTTTCCCCTTTTGAAGTTTGGTTTTCCCCATCCTATTCCTGCTACTCTCTCCACTTGGAGCTCAACTATGTAGTCGAAACACAGAACCACATGATCACTAGCTCTCATGGGCCTTTCATACATGATATCCTCAATGTCCTAGATACTCAAGGTGAATACAAGGTCCAGTCTTGCTGGTTCATCCTCTTCTCTCTCTCTGGTAGTGTCTCTAACATGTTGATGCATGAGGTTTTCCAGTACCACAGCCATCATCTTGGCTCTCCATATTTCGGGACCCCCCATGGGGCTCCAGGTTTTCCCAGTCAATCTCCTTGTGATTGAAATCACTCATAACTAGTAACTTTGCTCCCCCTTGTGTGCTCTCCTGGCCACCTCGGCTAGTGTGTCGACCATTGCTCTGTTGCTCTCATCGTATTCTTCTCTTGGCCTCCTGCAGTTCTGTGGTGGGTTGTACATTACTGCAATTATCATCTTATGTCCCTCAGACTGGATTGTTCCTACTAAGTAATCCCTTTCGCCCGTGCCATCCATTCCTTCCATTTTCTCAAAACCCCACTGGTTTTTAATGAGCAGTGCAACTCCTCCTCCCCCTCTCCTCCCTCTGTCTTTCCTGAGGATTTGATATCCGGATGGAAAGATTGAATCTGTTATTATTCTGATGAGTTTTGTTTCTGTTAGTGCTATTATATCTGGAGATGTCTCCTTGATTCTTTCGTGCCACTCCTCATACTTATTTGTTAGTCCATCTGCATTTGTATACCACACCTGCAACTTCTTCTCTGGGAGGTGAATTGGGGTTGGGGAAGTGGGAGACCTGATAAGGAACTATGGGTGGTTGCTGTGGGGGTGGAGTTTGTAATGCAGTTAGTGGGGGCATTGGATGTGGCATGGGTGTTTCGGTTTAGAGTGTTTGGTTGCACTGGGGTTGACTGGGTTGGGAGGCTTCTATAGGAAGTTGTGAGGGAGGCTGTATTTGATCTTTTTCTTGTGTCTGGGAAGAAGATCAAATACAGCCTCTCTCACAACTTCCTATAGAAGCCTCGCAACCAGGTCAACCCCAGTGCAACCAAACACTCTAAACCGAAACACCCATGCCACATCCAGTGCACCCAGCCACTGCATTACAAACTCCACCCCCACAGCAACCACATCGTGTGTGTGTGTGTGTGCGTGCGTGCGTGTGTGTGTATGTGTGTGGGTGTGTATGTGTATGTGTGTGTGTGTTCGTGCGTGTGTGTTTGTGTGTGTGTGTGTGTGTGTGTGAGTGTGTGTGTGTGTGTGTGTGTGTGTGTGTGTGTGTGTGTGTGTGTGTGTGTGTGTACTCACCTAGTTGAGGTTGCGGGGGTCGAGTCCGAGCTCCTGTGTGTGTGTATGTGTGTGTGTGTGCGTGCGTGCGTATGTGTGTGTGTGTATGTGTGTGTGTGTGTGTGTGCGTGCGTGCGTGCATGTGTGTGTATGAGTATGTGTGTGTTTGTGTTCGTGCGTGTGTGTTTGTGTGTGTGTGTGTGTGTGTGTGTGTGTGTGTGTGTGTGTGTGTGTGTGTGTGTGTGTGTGTGTGTGTGTATGTGTGTGTGTGTGTGTGCGTGCGTGTGTGTGTACTCACCTATTTGTTTGTGGTTGCAGGGGTCGAGTCATAGCTCCTGGCCCCGCCTCTTCACTGATTGCTACTAGGTCCTCTCTCTCCCTGCTCCATGAGTGTGAGGGAAAAGTTCCATAGATAGGTGTAGAGGGAATATATATAGTAACAGTAGTTTCACTGCCGGCTACTATTTAAGGTAGGGTAAGTCAATCTCCCGTTTTTCCCGCCTTTTCTCCCCCTCCCTGAAATTGATAGTTTGTCTGCCGGCTACTAGTTAAGGTAGGGTAAGTCAAGCTCCCGTTTTTCCCGCCTTTTCTCCCCCTCCCTGAAATTGATAGTTTGACTGCCGGCTACTAGTTAAGGTAGGGTAAGTCAAGCTCCCGTTTTTCCCGCCTTTTCTCCCCCTCCATGAAATTGATAGTTTGTCTGCAGGCTACTAGTTAAGGTAGGGTAAGTCAAGCTCCCGTTTTTCCCGCCTTTTCTCCCCCTCCCTGAAATTGATAGTTTGACTGCCGGCTGCTTGTTAAGGTAGGGTCAGTCTAGCTCCCGCTATCCCTTCCCCTCCCTCTTCCCCCCCCCCCGAAAGGTGACGTGTGGGGCTCTGGTTAAACAGTAAATCACTAGACTCACAGCTCCCAACTCTACTGTAAGTACATGCCTGCCTTGTATTCTAGTGGATTTATTGGTTGAAAGCTTCACTTTTGACCAATAATAAACTTAATCTTTTCAGTCTTGCTCTAGGTTGACTGTTGTAATAATCACCACGTCTTTTGAATATTGTACACTACCATGAAGAGTGATTATTTAAGCAGTGGGTAACCTGTCTATCTTTCCAGCTTGGATGTCAGAGAGGGTCACCTGGCAATCAACGAGTAGAACAGGAGAAGGACTAATGTCCAGAGACTTCTCCATTTTGTATTGAACTACCTGTGCACCTGTATGAAATTGCAGGACGTAACTCCACAGCATTGCAGCAGTAAAGAACCTGCTTTCCAGTCTTCGGGATAGAATACTCACTGGTATACTGTGAAGAACTAGCCAGTGGATGGTCACCAACACCTGCGACCCCCCCCCTTATCATCAGCAACGGCTACGGTTTCAACAACAGTGTCACCAACACCAGACACCATTTTAGATATTAGTGTTGAGTTCAAATGTTATTATATTCATTTCATTTTTCATTTTTCTTTCAAATAGGATATACCTTTCATGTTTTGTTGTTTTATGTTTGATTTAATAAATAGTGTTTATCTTTGTGAATTATTATTCCTTTTTCTATTCATTAATTTTCCTGAGGAGGAGCCAGCCTGAGTAATACTGACTGAAGTTGTTACAGGACTGAGTAAGCCTTCACAATGAGCTTTATCATACCTCGCCTTAAAACTATGTATGGTTCCCGCCTCCACTACTTCACTTTCTAGGCTATTCCACTGCTTGACTACTCTATGACTGAAGAAATACTTCCTAACATCCCTTTGATTCATCTGAGTCTTCAACTTCCAATTGTGACCTCTTGTGTCTGTGTCCCATCTCTGGAACATCCTGTCTTTCTCCACCTTGTCTGTTCCGTGCAGTATTTTGTATGTCGTTATCATGTCTCCCCTGACCCTCCTGGCCTCCAGTGTCGTCAGGCCAATTTCCCTCAACCTTTCTTCGAAGGTCAATCCCCGTAGCTCTGGGACTAGTCTTGTTGCAAACCTTTGCACTTTCTCTAATTTCTTGATGTGCTTGACTAGGTGTGGATTCCAAACTGGTGCTGCATACTCCAGTATGGGCCTGACGTAAATGGTATACAGAGTCTTGAACGACTCCTTACTGAGGTATCGGAACGCTATCCGTAGGTTTACCAGGCGCCCGTATGCTGCAGCAGTTATCTGATGTGCGCCTCAGGAGATATGCTCGGTGTTATACTCACCCCCAGATCTTTTTCCTTGAGTGAGGTTTGCAGACTTTGGCCATCTAAACTATATTGTGTCTGCGGTCTTCTTTGTCCTTCCCCAATCTTCATGACTTTGCATTTGGCGGGGTTAAACTCAAGGAGCCAGTTGCTGGACCAGGCTTGTAGCCTGTCCAGGTCTCTTTGTAGTCCTGCCTGATCCTCATCCGATTTGATTCTTCTCATTAACTTCACATCGCCCGCAAACAAGGATACTTCTGAGTCTATCCCTTCCGTTATGTCATTCACATATACCAAGAACAGCACAGGTCCAAGGACTGACCCCTGTGGAACCCCGCTTGTCACAGACGCCCACTTTGACACCTCGTCACGTACCATGACTCGTTGTTGCCTCCCTGTAAGGTATTCTCTTAACCATTGCAGTGCCTTTCCTGTTATGTGTGCCTGATCCTCTAGCTTTTGCAGTAACCTCTTGTGAGGAACTGTGTCGAAGGCCTTCTTGCAGTCCAAAAAAATGCAGTCGATCCACCCCTCTCTCTCTTGTCTTACTTCTGTCACCTTGTCATAAAACTCTAATAGGTTTGTGACACAGGATTTTCCCTCCCTGAAACCATGCTGGTTGTCAATTATATACTTGTTTCTTTCCAGGTGCTCCACCACTCTCCTCCTGATGATCTTCTCCATGACCTTGCATACTATACACGTTAGTGATACAGGTCTGTAGTTTAGTGCCTCATGTCTGTCTCCCTTTTTAAAAATTGGGACTACATTTGCCATCTTCCATACCTCGGGGAGTTGCCCAGTTTCAAATGATGTGTTGAAGATCTTTGTCAATGGTACACACAATGTCTCTGCTCCCTCTTTAAGGACCCACGGAGAGATGTTGTCTGGTCCCACCGCCTTTGAGGTGTCAAGTTCGCATAGCAGCTTCTTCACCTCCTCCTTGGTTATATGTACCTCATCCAGCACTTGCTGGTGCACTCCCCTGCTCTGATTTCCTGGAGTCCTACTGGTTTCCACTGTAAATACTTCTTTAAATCTTGTGTTGAGCTCCTGAAATACCTCCCGGTCGTTTCTTGTGAATTCCCCATCACCCTTCCTCAGTCTGATTACCTGGTCCTTGACTGTTTTCCTCCTGATGTGGCTGTACAACAGCTTCGGGTCAGTCTTGACTTTCGTTGCTATGTCATTTTCGTATTGCCGCTGAGCCTCCCTTCTTATCTGTGCATATTCGTTTCTGGCTCTTCGGCTAATCTCTTTATTTTCCTGAGTTCTCTGTCTTCTGTTCCTTTTCCATTCTCTAGTACACCTAGTTTTTGCCTCCCTACACCTTTGGGTGAACCAAGGACTCGTTCTGTTCTTCCCATTATTTCTGTTTCCCTTGGGAACAAATCTCTCCTCTGCCTCCTTGCATTTTTTTGCCACATAGTCCATCATTTCTTGAACTGGTTTTCCTGTCAGTTCCCTCTCCCACTGAATGTCGTGAAAGAAGTTCCTCAAGCCTGAGTAGTTTCCCCTTTTGTAGTTTGGTTTTCCCAACCCTATTCCTGCTGCTCTCTCCACTTGGAGCTCAACTATGTAGTCGAAGCACAGAACCCCATGATCACTAGCTCCCAGGGGCCTTTCATACATGATATCCTCGATGTCAGAACTACTCAAGGTGAATACAAGGTCCAGTCTTGCTTGTTCATCCTCTCCTCTCTCTCTGGTAGTGTCTCTAACATGTTGATGCATGAGGTTTTCCAGTACCACATCCATCATCTTGGCTCTCCATGTTTCGGGACCCCCATGGGGCTCCAGGTTCTCCCAGTCAATCTTCTTGTGATTGAAATCACCCATAACTAGTAACTTTGCTCCCCCCTTGTGCGCTCTCCTGGCCACCTCGGCAAGTGTGTCGACCATTGCTCTGTTGCTCTCATCGTATTCTTCTCTTGGCCTCCTGCAGTTCTGTGGTGGGTTGTACATTACTGCAATTATCACCTTATGTCCCCCAGACTGGATTGTTCCTACTAAGTAGTCCCTTTCGCCCGTGCCATCCATTCCTTCCATTTTCTCAAACCCCCACTGGTCTTTAATGAGCAGTGCAACTCCTCCCCCTCTCCTCCCTCTGTCTTTCCTGAGGATTTGATATCCGGTTGGAAAGATTGAATCTGTTATTATTCTGGTGAGTTTTGTTTCTGTGAGTGCTATTATGTCTGGGGATGTCTCCTTGATTCTTTCGTGCCACTCCTCATACTTATTTGTTAGTCCATCTGCATTTGTATACCACACCTTCAACTTCTTTTCTAAGATTGTGGTCTGGGAGGTGTATTGGGGTTGGGGAAGTGGGAGACCTGATAAGGAACTATGGGTGGTTGCTGTGGGGGTGGAGTTTGTAATGCAGTGGGTGGGGGCATTGGATGTGGCATGGGTGTTTTGGTTTAGAGTGTTTGGTTGCACTGGGGTTGACCTGGTTGGGAGGCTTCTATAGGAAGTTGTGAGGGAGGCTGCATTTGATCTTCCTGTGTCTGGGATCTCCTGTCTGTCTTCTCCATCCCCTCTCTTTCCTCCTTTTGCCTTTGTACCATCTCTCTCTGTTTCTGCCTTTCTGCTTGTGTTCTGTCGCGGTCGAGATACACCTTCCTGTATGCCGGCATGTCCCTTAATCGTGCTTTCTCCTGCAGGATCCTGTTCCGAGTCGATTCTGCCTTGAAGGTCACTTTCACTGGCCGGGTTCTTTTTTTTTTTACATTCCCTTCTATTCTCCGAAAATTTTCCAGCTGGGTCATGTCGTCTTCTCCTATTGGTTTCATGATTCTTTCAATTGCTTTTTTTCCCCTTGTTTTCTGGCTTCATATGTTTCCCCTTCAACTTCCTGGAGCCCATACACAAAGACTGACCTCACCCTTTCATTCTCCCACTGCATATCCCTGTATATCCTCTCATTCAATTTGATTTCCTCCATTGCAGCTTTCCTTTCTTTAGTTTCACTAGCTAATGTACTTGGGCTCAGTGGCCTATCATTTTCCCTTCTCGGCTTTCCCTGGGCTCTGCTGTGGTCTGTTAGGGCCTCCACATATAGCTTAGGTCTTTCATTTACTACATTCTCCACTGATTGATCTTCTACATGCTGTTTTGCTCCTTCTTTCCCTACAGTCCCCTTATTTGTGACTGAGGTAGCATTCTCTGTTGTCAATCCCAAAATGTTCTTTAGTTATTTAGGCTGTTTCAGATTTTTCAATTCCTCTTCTAAACTCTGTATCCTGACCTCTGCTGCTTTGACTTGCACCTCCCACTTCCTGCTTTCCATGTCTATCCTCTCTTCCATTCTCATGCTAAGTTCTTCTAGTTTCTTTTCCCATTCATGTTCCCTTTTTGTGAGCTCTGCTGCCCAATCTTCCTTTGCAGTTTCCTCCTCCTGTCCCTTGGTTTTTCTTGTTGCTCTCTGGCAACCCATTTTTGTTTTATCCTGATTGCCTCAGAGTGGGAAACCTATGTAATTCTGTATGTTAGGTTAGTATTGTGTATGTCAGAGTGTGGGGGGGGGGTGTTTTTAGAGGAGGAACTGTGGCTTTGTGGGAGATTAGTGGGAAGGGGGAGTGGGAAGGAGAGTGAAGCAAGTGGGTGAGTGGGAGAGGGAGAGGGGGAAGGAGGGAGAGGTGGGAAGGGGGAGGGTGAAAGAGGGAGGGGAGGGATCAGGTGAAGGAGTGAGTTGTCGGTGGGGGAGGGGGGAGTGTATGTGGGTGGGGGGGGGTGGGGGGTGGGGGGGGGTGTGTGTGGGGGTGTGTGGGTGGGTGTGGATGTGTGTGGGTGTGTGTGGATGTGTGTGGATGTGTGTGGGTGTGTGTGGATGTGTGTGGATGTGCATGGGGGTGTGTGGGTGTGTGTGGGTGTGTGTGTGTGTGTGGGTGGGTGGGTGTGGGTGTTCGTGCGCACACTAGGCTACGCTACTCTTTTGAAGATCATAAAATTTTTTTCACAATCAATTCCTTATTAATATACACTAATATATGCTATATAATATTAATTGTGTACACTTGTGTTTGTGTGTACACTTGTGTTTGTGTGTGTGTGTGTCTTTACTAGGTTGTCGTTCTTTGAAAAAGAGGGGGGGTCAGGTTAACACTATTTGTTATTGTTGTTGGTTCACCGGTACTCTCCCGGCCCAGATCTTTGTTGTTGGTTCACCGGTACTCTCCCGGCCCAGATCTCCGCACACTAGGCTACTTTACTTTTTGAAGATTATAGGATTATTTTTTCTCACTCAATTCCTTATTAATATATACTAATGTTTATTATAATAATAATTACGGGTGCACACGTGTGTTTGTATGTGCATACTTGTTTACTAGCTTGTCCCTCAGAAAAACGGGGGGGGGGTTCACTAGGCTACACAACTCTTGTGGAGTTTACCTGGCGATATTTAGATAATTTACTAACCACTATCTATCTCCTGGTACTGAAATAGGGAGAGAGAGATGGTATAGCATACAACCAGCAGGGCGAGACACTGAGACTTTAGACACTAACCAAAATTAACCACAAATAGGCAAGTGATGTCGTCTGCACAACAATGGAGGTTCCTGCAGGTCGGCTGCTATCAACTCCTTCAATTTTGTAACTCCTTCAGGAACTTTATCATGCATTCAAGTTTTTATTTTATTTTTCTTTTAAGACTTGGTATTCCCTCTTTTTTCTTTAATCCAGTATTATGGTCATAACAAGTCTGATGATGTTAGCTACATTCACAACACCAACAGCTGGGGATTGACTAATTTTTTCTTACTTTCAGTATTTACTTAATCACTCTTTCATGACCTTATCACTACACTGCTGTTATAACCAACTAACATATGTATTTGTTAATATTTCAGATCACACTGTTAACCCAATTAACTGTTTGGATATTTTGTGTCAACACTGCGGCCAGTAGCCTGATCAGCTGACTGCTACCCTCCCTCACTCAAATTTCATTCAAATTTAAATTGTAAAATTCTTGATCCTATCACATTATTCACACTCTTGAAAGCTATTACACTCTTGTAGGTATGTTCACTGATTCACTCACATACGATGACCGCTAATAATATCTTAGGACAGCCAATAGAACGCTAAATCCTGGGAGCACTATTTAGCGATACTGCTTCACGTGTGTGTGTGTGTGTGTGTGTGTGTGTGTGTGTGTGTGTGTGTGTGTGTGTGTGTGTGTGTGTGTTCGTGCGTGCGCGCGTGCGTATGTGTGTGTGAGTGTGTGTGCGTGTGTATGTACTGACATAGTTGTGGTTCCAGTGGTCGAGCCACAGCTCCTGGCCCCGCCTCTTCATTGGTCGCTAATTAATCATTCTTTCTGTTTCATGAGCTTTATCATACCTCTTCTTAAAGCTATGTATGGATCCTGCCTCCACTACATCACTTCTCAGACTGTTCCACTTCCTGACAACTCTGTGACTGAAGAAATACTTCCTAACATTAACGTGATTCATCTGAGTCTTCAGTTTCCAGCTGTGTCCCCTTGTTGCTGTGTCCCATCTCTGAAACATCCTGACTCTGTCCACCCTGTCGATTCCTCTCAGTATTTTATATATCTTATCATATCCCCCCTATTTCTCCTGTCTTCCAGTGTCGTCAGGTCGATTTCCCATAACTTCTTCTCGTAGGACATACCCTTTAGATCCGAGACTAGTCTTGTTGCAAACTTTTGCACACTCTCTAGTTTCCTTACGCGCTTGGCTAGATATGCGTGTGTGAGAGAGCGAGAGTGAGAGTGAGAGTGAGAAAGAGAGAGAGAGAGAGAGAGAGAGAGAGAGAGAGAGAGAGAGAGAGAGAGAGAGAGAGAGAGAGAGAGAGAGAGAAAGCGGACCTTTTTGCTACCAAAATGCAAGTTCCTGATCCTGGCTAGCTGCAAGGGCTGTATCAAAACTGTCAGTGGTGACAATACGGCAGGAAAAGGTGCATTTCCTTTTTAAATCGCTTGACCAAGAAAAGGCTGTGGGCCCAGACAAGTTGAGCCCAAGATTGTTGAGAAGATGTGCAGACCAGCTAGCAGCACCTCTAACTCGCATCTTTCAGCACTGCCTAGTACAGTGTAAATGGCCTTCTCTGTGGAAAGAGGCAAATGTATTCCCTGTTCACAAAAAGAAGAGCACAGCAGAAATCAGCAACTACAGATCAGTGTCACTCCTGTCAATCACTGGCAAGCTTCTTGAGACAATAATCTCAAGTCAAATGACAGAGTTTTTTGACTACCACTCACTACTTTGTGACCGTCAATATGGCTTCATGAAAGGTTACACTGCTGCTGATCTGTTGGTAAACCTCTCCACTAAGTGGCACCAGTCACTGGATGAATCCAAAGTCAGCTGTGTGGTAGCACTGGACATTGCTGGTGCTTTCGACCGGGTTTGGCATCAGGACCTCTTAGCAAAACTGCAAGCTCTGGGAATTGCAGGCTATAAGTTATGTCTCCTCAGTGATTACCTTTATGGTAGATCTCAAAGGGTAGTTCTCAATGGAACAGAATCAGCCAGACATCCTATTGGTGCAAGTGTTCCACAAGGAAGCATTCTGGGACCATTGCTATGGAATGTCTACTTCAACGACCTTCTTCATCTCATCCCAGAATCTCATGCATATGCAGACGACTGTACATTGACATTCACTTATCCAAGAGAAGAAATGCCAGCTGCTCTAAGCTACATCAAACACCAGCTAAGAGCTATATCAGCTTGGGGAAATAGATGGCAAGTAACATTTGCACCTGAGAAAACACAAATGATGATCTCTAGGCGCCATGACGGTAATGCCGGTGCAGTAGTAAGGATGAATGGGAGGGTGTTGGCACTTGGGGTGAAATTTGATTCCAAACTCATCATGGAAAACCACGTTGTAAATCTTGCAAACAAGGCAGCCAAGGAAGCTTACAGCACTTCGCCGTATCTCGCATCTGCTTGACAGCAGGGGTTGCAAGATTTTGTACGCGGCACAGGTACGCTCACACCTTGAGTATACTCCACTTTCTTGGTTCGCCTTCCCCCCCTTCTCATCTGCGACTGCTTGACAGATCAGGACGTCTCATCTCTCGCCTGGACCAATCCTGGATAGATCTGTCATTTCAGCAGAGCCTTCAACACAGGAGGGATGTGGGTGGTCTTACTGTTATGCACGAGGCCAACATTGTCAAAGCACCACACTTGGCTCCACTTCGAGGACAGCGAGAAGCAAGCTTCTATGCCACAAGACGGGCAGAAAGCAGCAACTTCACTCTGGTTGTACCCTTCTCCAGAACATCACTTCATCTGAGATAATTTATCCCTAGGATGACTCGAGTATGGAACACATTCGTACAGCATAATGATGTCAACGAGATAAGTCAGTTGATCAAATGAAAATGCTGGCCTACAAACGGCTCCAACTTCATCCTGTTCACTATTTGTATGTTTCATAACAATAAAATGCTTTCAGATGAGCTGATGTAGGTAACAGCTCTTAGCTTGTCAATAAAGTTAGGAATCCTTAACTTGTAAATAGCTTGTCAATAAAGTTAGGGATCCTTAACTTAACCTTGTCAACCCTGTGTGTAAAAAAAATAAAAAGAGAGGGAGAGAGGGGGAAAGAGAGGGAGTGAAGGAGAGAGAGAGAGAGAGAGAGAGAGAGAGAGAGAGAGAGAGAGAGAGAGAGAGAGAGAGAGAGAGAGAGAGAGAGAGAGAGACAGCCTTGGTTCAGCTTTCGTTGTAGAGTGGCTGCTACTGCTAAGTACAGGGCTTGACGAAGGTATGAGACATCCCACTACCTATAACAGTAACTTACACAGGCAAGCCTGTAGGCATATGGGTGAATTTCAAAAGTGGGTCATCTCTAAATGGAAGGCAATACAGAAAGAAAATTAGCATCAGGTAGAGTGGGCTACAAAACCTGGTGGTCCCTGGTCAAGGACAGACAAGGTTATCTGCCTGATGAACTTATTCCACCTCTAAATCAGCAGGATGAGACCTTCTATACTTACAGTCTGGGGAAAGCTGACCTCTTTGCCGAATACTTTGCTGCCAAGATGCAAGTTCCTGATCCAGCAAGGAAACCTCCTTGACTAGCTGCAGGAACTATGTCAAAACTGTTAGTGGCGAGAATAAGACAGGAGGAGGTGCATTTTCTTCTTAAATCGACTCGAGTCTGAAATATGTTCGTATAGCATAATGATATCTACGAAATAAAGTCAGTTGATTAAATGAAACTGTATGTCTCATAACAGAAAAAAAAATGCTTCAAATTAGCTGATGTAGCTTGTAAATAAAGTTTGGAATCATTAACATAACCTTGTAAAACCCTGTGTAATGTAAAGAGAGTGTGTGTTCGGGGGGGAGGGGGGATATGAGTGGGTTATGAGTGTGTATTGGCGTGTGTTTGTTAAACTCCAGGATCCATTTGTCAGACCAAGCTTGTATCCTGTCCAAACCCTTTTGTGGATTTACCTGATCCTCTGTTTGTTTCTCCTCACTAGTTTCACATCGTCTGCGAAAAGGCACACCTCTGACTGTGCCTTCCATCTTGTCATTCACATACACAAGAAATAACACCGAACCTAGGACTGACCGTTGTGTGTGCTTATATGTGCGAAGTGTACTCACCTAAGTGTGGCTGCAGGGGTCGAGTTATAGCTCCTGGTCCAGCCTCCTCACTGGTCGCTACTAGTGTGTGTGTGTGTGTGTGTGTGTGTTGTCTGTCTGTCTGTTTGTCTGTCCATCTGTCTGTCTATGAAGTATAACCATAGTGAAAAGTAAATATATTGCTAAAGGTTTCTGACATCACTAAGGAACAGTAATAAAGCAATCAGGATCGTAAATATACATTGTTGTTTTAAATATGACTGTAAATAATTTATAATCAAGAAAGGATCGAAGGAGAAAGTTTCACAGAACTAGCCGCATGAGTAAGTACAAATCAAGTATATTGATTTTGGAAATCACGCTAAGGACAGCTGAGCCTGCACTTTATCCTACAGAGAAAATGAAAGAGGAAGACTCATTTTTCTGGCCCATTGTCTCACTTTGCGCTGGGTTGCCTCCATGAAGCACTCAAGAAATAGTTGTCTGGGGTGGCGAACTACCACTCTACAGTGTAACATGTTAGGACTGTTGGGTTTGGGTGTCATAAAAGGATTCCTCCCAGCGTAACGCGATATGCTTTGCCTGGTAGACCTGGTAGTACCCAGAGGATAATAGGCTTAGCAAATCCTGCAGTAAACGATATCCTCAAGAAGAGTTCCCAGTAGACTTTCTTCACATATGCTATCCAATACTCCTTCGTTAATCATCTCAACTGCTACCCGGTCACCAAGACTCTACGCATAATCTGGATTCTGTTCAAGTACCATTCAAGAATACTTTATTATCTAAAATAAGGATTCAAGTAAACCCTTAATGTATACAATATATATAATAAATGTCACACACCATATATATATATATATATATATATATATATATATATATATATATATATATATATATATATATATATATATATATATATATATATATATATATATATGAGATTAAGACACATGTGCAACATCTGGGTATCTTTATTGTAGACGTTTCGCCATCCAGTGGCTTTATCAATACAAATTCTAGGACATAACTTGAAGACAGTAGAACTATGTACAGAAGATGAGGTAATCAGTCCCTCAACCTAGGAGTAGGTGCGAAGAGCACCATAGTCGTGGAGATTCTGAAGCAGAAGAAAGGAGCCTGGCGCTTATATAGTAACGTCAGGTGCAGCAGACGAGGGCATATTCACTGGTAGGCGGGATTCCCCAGTGGAAGTAGGTCCTTCCCAAAGAGATGGGTTAGTTGTAGTAGTAGTTGTCGTAGTCGTGAAGGTTATGTACACGTCCTCAGAATTAAGATTCCATGATGTTGCAGTGTCTCACAAGTTGTGTACGAATGGTATATAATACCGACAAGATGAGATTAAGACACATGTGCAACATCTGGGTATCTTTATTGTAGACGTTTCGCCATCCAGTGGCTTTATCAATACAAATTCTAGGACATAACTTGAAGACAGTAGAACTATGTACAGAATATGCACTCGTCTGCTGCACCTGACGTTACTATATAAGCGCCAGGCTCCTTCTGCTTCAGAATCTCCACGACTATGGTGCTCTTCGCACCTACTCCTAGGTTGAGGGACTGATTACCTCATCTTCTGTACATAGTTCTACTGTCTTCAAGTTATGTCCTAGAATTTGTATTGATAAAGCCACTGGATGGCGAAACGTCTACAATAAAGATACCCAGATGTTGCACATGTGTCTTAATCTCATCTTGTCGGTATTATATACCATTCGTACACACACACACACACACACACACTCACACACACACATATATATATTTATATATATATATATATGTATGTATATATATATATATATATATATATATATATATGTATGTATGTATGTATGTAGTAGGTTGGTAGACAGCAACCACCCAGGGAGGTACTACCGTCCTGCCAAGTGAGCGTAAAACGAAAGCCTTTAATTGTTTTACATGATGGTAGGAATGCTGATGTCTTTTGTCTGTCTCATAAATATGCAAGATTACAGGTATATCTTGCTACTTCTACTTACACTTAGGCCACACTACACATACATGTACACGTTTATTTATACACACTCATCCGAGTTTTCTTTGATTTTATCTTAATAGTTCTTGGTCTTATTACTTTTCCTTTTATATCCATGGGGAAGTGGAATAAGAATCTTTCCTCCGTAAGCCATGCGTGTTGTAAAAGTCAACTAAAATGCCGGGAACAATGGGCTAGAAACCCCTTTTCCTGTATAGATTACTAAAAAGAATAAGAAGAAGAAAATTGTCAAAGTAGGAAGTCTGAATGTGCGTGGATGTTGTGCAAATGATAAGAAAGAGATGATTGTGGATGTTATGAATAAGAAGAAGCTGGATGTCCTGGCTTTAAGTGAAACAAAGCTGATGGGGGTGGGAGAGTTTCAGTGGAGAGGAATAAATGGGATTAGGTCAGGGGTTTCATATAGAGTTAGAGCTAAAGAAGGAGTAGCAATAATGTTGAAGGATAAGCTATGGCAGGAAAAGAGGGACTATAAATGTATTAATTCAAGGATTATGTGGAGTAAAATAAAGATTGGATGTGAAAAGTGGGTTATAATAAGTGTGTATGCACCTGGAGAAGAGAGAAGTGTAGAGGAGAGAGAGAGATTTTGGGAAATGTTGAGTGAATGCGTGGGGAGTTTTGAATCAAGTGTGAGAGTAATGGTGGTTGGGGATTTCAATGCTACAGTGGGTAAAAATGTTATGGAGGGAGTAGTAGGTAAATTTGGGGTGCCACGGGTAAATGTAAATGGGGAGCCTTTAATTGAGCTATGTGTAGAAAGAGATTTGGTAATTAGTAATACACATTTTATGAAAAAGAGGATAAATAAATATACAAGGTATGATGAAGCACGTAATGAAAGTAGTTTATTAGATTATGTATTGGTGGATAAAAGGCTGATTGGTAGGCTCCAGGATGTACATGTTTATAGAGGGGCAACTGATATATCGGATCATTATTTAGTTGTAGCTACAGTTAGAGTAAGAGGTAGATGGAAAAAGAGGAAGGTGGCAACAACAAGTAAGAGGGAGGTGAAAGTGTATAAACTAAGGGAGGAGGAAGTTCGGGTGAGATATAAGCGACTATTGGCAGAAAGGTGGGCTAGTGCAAAGATGAGTAGTGGGGGGGTTGAAGAGGATTGGAATAGTTTTTAAAATGCAGTATTAGAATGTGGGGCAGAAGTTTGTGGTTATAGGAGGGTGGGTGCAGGAGGAAAGAGGAGTGATTGGTGGAATGATGAAGTAAAGGGTGTGATGAAAAAGAAAAAGGTAGCTTATGAGAGGTTTTTACAAAGCAGAAGTGTTATAAGAAGAGCAGAGTATATGGAGAGTAAAAGAAAGGTAAAGAGAGTGGTGAGAGAGTGCAAAAGGAGAGCAGATGACAGAGTGGGAGAGGCACTGTCAAGAAATTTTAATGAAAATAAGAACAAAATTTGGAGTGAGTTAAACATGTTAAGAAAGACTAGGAAAAGTATGGATTTGTCAGTTAAAAACAGAGTAGGGGAGTTAGTAGATGGAGAGAGGGAGGTATTAGGTAGATGGCGAGAATATTTTGAGGAACTTTTAAATGTTAAGGAAGAAATAGAGGCAGTAATTTCATGCACTGGTCAGGGAGGTATACCATCTTTTAGGAGTGAAGAAGAGCAGAATGTAAGTGTGGTGGAGGTACTTGAGGCATTACGTAGAATGAAAGGGGGTAAAGCAGCTGGAACTGATGGGATCATGACAGAAATGTTAAAAGCAGGGGGGGATATAGTGTTGGAGTGGTTGGTACTTTTGTTTAATAAATGTATGAAAGAGAGGAAGGTACCTAGGGATTGGCGGAGAGCATGTATAGTCCCTTTATATAAAGGGAAAGGGGACAAAAGAGACTGTAAAAGGCATATGATAGAGAGGATAGAGGAGCAATGTGGCAGATGTTGCAAGTGTATGGAATAGGTGGTAAGTTATTAAATGCTGTAAAGAGTTTTTATGAGGATAGTGAGGCTCAGGTTAGGGGGTGTAGAAGAGAGGGAGACTACTTCCCGGTAAAAGTAGGTCTTAGACAGGGATGTGTAATGTCACCATGGTTGTTTAATATATTTATAGATGGGGTTGTAAAGGAAGTAAATGCTAGGGTGTTCGGGAGAGGGGTGGGATTAAATTATGGGGAATCAAATTCAAAATGGGAATTAACACAGTTACTTTTTGCTGATGATACTGTGCTTATGGGAGATTCTAAAGAAAAATTGCAAAGGTTAGTGGATGAGTTTGGGAATGTGTGTAAAGGTAGAAAGTTGAAAGTGAACATAGAAAAGAGTAAGGTGATGAGGATATCAAATGATTTAGATAAAGAAAAATTGGATATCAAATTGGGGAGGAGGAGTATGGAAGAAGTGAATGTTTTCAGATACTTGGGAGTTGACGTGTCGGCGGATGGATTTATGAAGGATGAGGTTAATCATAGAATTGATGAGGGAAAAAAGGTGAGTGGTGCGTTGAGGTATATGTGGAGTCAAAAAACGTTATCTATGGAGGCAAAGAAGGGAATGAATGAAAGTATAGTAGTACCAACACTCTAATATGGGTGTGAAGCTTGGGTGGTAAATGCAGCAACGAGGAGACGGTTGGAGGCAGTGGAGATGTCCTGTTTAAGGGCAATGTGTGGTGTAAATATTATGCAGAAAATTCGGAGTGTGGAAATTAGGAAAAGGTGTGGAGTTAATAAAAGTATTAGTCAGAGAGTAGAAGAGGGGTTGTTGAGGTGGTTTGGTCATTTAGAGAGAATGGATCAAAGTAGAATGACATGGAAAGCATATAAATCTATAGGGGAAGGAAGGCGGGGTAGGGGTCGTCCTCGAAAGGGTTGGAGAGAGGGGGTAAAGGAGGTTTTGTGGGCAAGGGGCTTGGACTTACAGCAAGCGTGCATGAGCGTGTTCGATAGGAGTGAATGGAGACGAATGGTACTTGGGACCTGACGATCTGTTGGAGTGTGAGCAGGGTAATATTTAGTGAAGGGATTCAGGGAAAGCGGTTATTTTCATATAGTCGGACTTGAGTCCTGGAAATGGGAAGTACAATGCCTGCACTTTAAAGGAGGGGTTTGGGATATTGGCAGTTTGGAGTGATATGTTGTGTATTTTTATATGTGTATGCTTCTAAACTGTTGTATTCTGAGCACCTCTGCAAAAACAGTGATAATGTGTGAGTGTGGTGAAAGTGTTGAATGATGATGAAAGTATTTTGTTTTTGGGGATTTTCTTTCTTTTTTGGGTCACCCTGCCTTGGTGGGAGACGACCGACTTGTTAATATATATATATATATATATATATATATATATATATATATATATATATATATATATATATATATATATATATATATATATATATATATATATATATATATATATATATATATATCCTGTTATTTTGTAGGTTGGCTGGTAAATTGGGCTTTGGAATATCAACAAGTCAGCTAAACAATAAATGAGAAAAAAATATTAGCCAATTGGGATTAAAGCAAACTCGAACTTCACATTTATTTTTAATTCACCAGCTATATTGCACCAATGTATTTTGAGTCTAAAAAGACCAAACATTTTCACTAACTCTCACGGCATCACCGTCTTGCCAGAGTTGCGCAGATATGACACCTATGCCCCTTCTTCAGAGTACAGAAACTGTACTTCGCTTAACTAGTTTCTCTGAATTCCTTCATAAATATTATATTATTCACACATTTAAGCATCACCTCAAGTCATGAAGTTCATTTGCTTCCTCTCACTTTTATCTAAAACGCTCACACGCGCCTGTTGGATGTACAAACCCCTCGCATACAAAATATGTTTTATCCCCTCCCTCCAAAGTGTTCGCTAGGAGAGCTTCTTCTTCTTATGACCAGAACTTTGGAAAGATGGGTAAGGAAGAAGGATGGGTAAGGATAGAAATATTGGAAAAGGGTGGGAGGGAGGGAGAGAGGTAGGATATAAAAGTTAAGTGGCCCAACCACTATGGTGTAATTTAAAAGATGTATGTGAAATAATAAGATATTCTTGAAGGGGTATAATACTAACCCATCAGAGTCACATAGATATAACAGATATATAAGTACATGACTCTGAATTGGTAGTAAATATACATGTTGCAATTGCCTTTATTTTGCGATTGCACAACGGATATTTAAGCGACAATGAAGGCAATAATTTCTTGGCCAGTTTATAAAGAATTACTTGACAATGGCTTCTTACAGGTGGTGTCCCACCATAGTAAATGTAGCATAATTTTTACTTCGAACAGGCGATAAATGACATGCCCATGCACTCTGCCCCAGGGCCAGACTCATGGAACTCTGTGTTCATCAAGAACTGCAAGAAGCCCCTATCACGAGCCTTTTCCATCCTATGGAGAGGGAGCATGGACACGGGGGTCGTCCCACAGTTACTAAAAACAACAGACATAGCCCCACTCCACAAAGGGGGCAGTAAAGCAACAGCAAAGAACTACAGACCAATAGCACTAACATCCCATATCATAAAAATCTTTGAAAGGGTCCTAAGAAGCAAGATCACCACGCATCTAGAAACCCATCAGTTACACAACCCAGGGCAACATGGGTTTAGAACAGGTCGCTCCTGTCTGTCTCAACTATTGGACCACTACGACAAGGTCCTAAATGCACTAGAAGACAAAAAGAATGCAGATGTAATATATACAGACTTTGCAAAAGCCTTCGACAAGTGTGACCATGGCGTAATAGCGCACAAAATGCGTGCTAAAGGAATAACAGGAAAAGTCGGTCGATGGATCTATAATTTCCTCACTAACAGAACACAGAGAGTAGTCGTCAACAGAGTAAAGTCCGAGGCAGCTACGGTGAAAAGCTCTGTTCCACAAGGCACAGTACTCGCTCCCATCTTGTTCCTCATCCTTATATCCGACATAGACAAGGATGTCAGCCACAGCACCGTGTCTTCCTTTGCAGATGACACCCGAATCTGCATGACAGTGTCTTCCATTGCAGACACTGCAAAGCTCCAGGCAGACATCAACCAAATCTTTCAGTGGGCTGCAGAAAACAATATGAAGTTCAACGATGAGAAATTTCAATTACTCAGATATGGTAAACATGAGGAAATTAAATCTTCATCAGAGTACAAAACAAATTCTGGCCACAAAATAGAGCGAAACACCAACGTCAAAGACCTGGGAGTGATCATGTCGGAGGATCTCACCTTCAAGGACCATAACATTGTATCAATCGCATCTGCTAGAAAAATGACAGGATGGATAATGAGAACCTTCAAAACTAGGGAGGCCAAGCCCATGATGACACTCTTCAGGTCACTTGTTCTATCTAGGCTGGAATATTGCTGCACACTAACAGCACCTTTCAAGGCAGGTGAAATTGCCGACCTAGAAAATGTACAGAGAACTTTCACGGCGCGCATAACGGAGATAAAACACCTCAATTATTGGGAGCGCTTGAGGTTCCTAAACCTGTATTCCCTGGAACGCAGGAGGGAGAGATACATGATTATATACACCTGGAAAATCCTAGAGGGACTAGTACCGAACTTGCACACGAAAATCACCCACTACGAAAGCAAAAGACTTGGCAGACGATGCACCATCCCCCCAATGAAAAGCAGGGGTGTCACTAGCACGTTAAGAGACCATACAATAAGTGTCAGGGGCCCGAGACTGTTCAACTGCCTCCCAGCACACATAAGGGGGATTACCAACAGACCCCTGGCAGTCTTCAAGCTGGCACTGGACAAGCACCTAAAGTCAGTTCCGGATCAGCCGGGCTGTGGCTCGTATGTTGGTTTGCGTGCAGCCAGCAGCAACAGCCTGGTTGATCAGGCTCTGATCCACCAGGAGGCCTGGTCTCAGACCGGGCCGCGGGGGCGTTGACCCCCGGAACTCTCTCCAGGTAAACTCCAGGTATACAAGATGTCTCCCTAATTTGGGGCGATGATTTTCTCAGTAAACATAGAAGGGTTCTGGTGTTACCCAATCATCTTCATCTGCAGGGAGGTTGCTCAATATCATTGGTCGATGGTAATCGTCTTTATGGATAAAACGACGGACCCTCTGTGGGAGAGTCATTCTTTGAGTCCTGTGTGGAGGAGTATTGATGATATAATCCGTGGTATTTACAACTTGTAGAGGATGTTCTCTATCTGGCATGTATAGTTCTTGCTTTGCATAGAGTTGTTTCTTTTTCAGGGTGTCAAGGCGTACATTTAAGGCAGTAATATCTTGTTGTACGTGTAAATCTGCCATTTTAACTCTGTCTCTCCTCCTGGTGCCCGTAATGAAGCGAAGAGTTCTATTCTGGACCCGTTGTAACCGTATCATGTTGGTCTTTGTTGTTAATGTCACTGGGACACATGGGTATTCAAGTATAGGTCTTATTATCATTTTATACAGATGTTTTTTGACATGTGGAGGGGCTTAATTGAATCGAAAGAGACCGCTAAGACTGGCTTTGGCTATGTTGATCTTTTTAGTTACATGAGATGTTGAGTGGAGCAGCCTGTCTATTTCATATCCCAAGATCTTGTTAGGGTTTCTAATGGCTACAGGTGTACCTCTGATGGACATACCTCCTTTATCTTCGATGGTTGATGCAAAACATCCTATCGTGCTAACAAGGACCTTGTCAGGATTAGTCGTAATTCTCCATTTCTTTTCCCAGTTAGATGTTCGACGAAGTTCAATATTCATTTTTTCTATGACTCTCTCATACTTATATTTTCCTGTTTCCGGAGTTGATGAGACGACATGGATGACATCATCTGCACACTGTGTTATAATTGTATCATTAAACTCTGGTTGAGGAAGGTCATTCACATAAATGTTGAAGAGAATTGGACTAAGACAAGAACCTTGTGGGACACCAACTGTCGGTATAAAAGGCTCTGTCGACCTGCCGTGAAAGGTGGGAATGATTTTTCTTTGAGTTAAGAAGTTATATATTAATCTGAGAAAAGTCCAGTTATGGTCTAGTAGGTCAATAAGTTTGTATATAAGACCATCATGCCATAAGCTATCAGAAGCTTTATGAACATCTCTGGTGGCAATTAGGGCAAGATTACCCTGATGTTTTAGACTTGCTACAGTATCAAAAATAATATTTATTGCATGATGGGCGCCTCTATGTGTTCTAAAGCCAAGTTGTTTTT
Source organism: Cherax quadricarinatus (assembly GCF_038502225.1). NCBI lineage: Eukaryota > Metazoa > Arthropoda > Malacostraca > Decapoda > Parastacidae > Cherax > Cherax quadricarinatus. The sequence continues at coordinate 1,264,563 of NC_091361.1, read as the reverse complement.
CAGTAAAAAGGTGATTAAACTCCATATAGTAGTTCAGTCTGTTGGAAATGATCTTCTCAAGAACTTTTCCAGTGACTTCAAATAAAGATATAGGTCTATAGTTTCCTGGTTGGTGGATGTCTTTATTGGGCTTAGCAAGAAAGATCATCCTAGCAGTCTTAAAAACCACTGGAAAATGTCCTGAGGCCAAGATGGCATTAACGATATTTACCAAAGACTGTTTACAATTTCTGTGTAGGAACTTTATTTGTTTCATTGTTATTCCAGAGAGACCAGGGGCTCTGTTTCGCATTCTTCCAATAACCTGACTAATCTCTAGTAATGTAATAGGTCTAGTAAGCGGGTGGGCGTCTTCAAGAGTTGATGTATCGATGGAAGGTAGTGGTTGTAGATCATCTAAGTTATCATCTCTCCATTCATTTACCAACTGATAGTGATTATTGTTAAATCGACGACTGTTATTGTGGGAGAGAATTTTCTCCCATACATCACCCATCAAATTAGCCTGGTCCTGTGGCTCATCAAGTTTAATCTCAACATCTTCATCATCCTCATCAGTGAAGGTACGAATTAGGTAGTTAGGAGCCTTGTGCTTTGCCCCTAACAGTTGTCGGATCTTACTCAAAAATTTTGCTGGCTCACATTTATACTGATTAGCTAGGAGAACTAGCAATTTCCCTTATCCCTCATTCCCTCCAGTGCAAATTTATACACCCTCTAAGTCATCTTATTTTGATCCTCCTACTCCAAACCAGCTTATTACCCCCTCAACACCTCGTTTTAATCTAAAACTATGGATTCTCTACATAATATTCACATCTTTCATTGCCCTCAGACGTAACACCTCATTTGCCTCCAGCCTCATCCTCTCTGCAACAAACAAAACTTATGTCTCAAACCCACACCCAGATAAGAGTGCTAGAATATTTCTCTCTTGCCACCATGGACAATGTTCTTTGTCTCCACAGATGCCACTATGAACCATCCATCTCTTTACCCAGGTTAGTTCTATGGTTCATCTCAGATATGTAAACATATTCACTTACTCAGTACTTCGTCTTTCCAATCTGGTATCCACTCTTGCATTACCTAATTATTTTATTATTCTCATCACCTTGCTCTTTCGTATGTTCTCTTTTATTTTTTTTGTCTTACATTCCTTCGTAAATTTGTCTATTAACATTTGTAACTTTTCTTCAGAGCGGTCAAAAAGTAACTGTGACAATTCATTCTTAGTATCGGATTCTTTTTTCTTTTATTCTCACCTCCCCAACACCCTAGCATTCACTTCTTTTAGAACCCCATCCAGAAATATGTTATACGTCCATGATATCAACAAGCATACCTGTCTTACGCATACTTTTACTGTAATAAAATTTCCATCTCTGCTTCATATTCTAACCTGAATCTCAACAGCTTCATAAAAACTCTTGGATGTTTTCAGTAACCAACCAACTATCCCATACAGTTACAACATCTACCACATAGTTTCACTATCCGCCCTATCATCTGGTTTTTCTAAATCCATAAATGAAGCGAAAACTTCCTTACCTTTATCTAAATATTGTTCACTTATATTCTTCAATTTAAAAACTTTGTCTGCACTTCCCTACCCTTCCAATAATCACCTGCCATACCTGGTATACTCAACAGGTTATTTACCTATTACTTTTACAATCTCTGTTATCCCCTTTTTCTTTATACAAAGGTACTATTCACGCTCTCTGTGAGTCCCTAGGTATCTCCGCCATTTTCATACATTTATTATCAATCACTCAAAAACTATATCACACCTTTCTCTAACGTGTCTGTCTTGATCCCATCAACCCCAGCTGCTGTACCTCTTTTCATTCTGCTCAGTCCCACACACCTTTTCGACACATACATCTGGCTCTTCCTCACTCCTAAGAGATTTAATACCTCCCTTTCTTATGCATGAAACCACTGCGTCCCTTTCTTTGTCAACATTTAACAACTCCTCAAAAACCTTCCTTCCATCTTCCCAATACCTCCACTTCCCCATCTAATAAATTCTCTCTTTTGTTTTTAAGTACTAAGTCCATTCATTCCTTAATATTTCGAAGAATACTAATCTTTAAAACTTTTTCCAATTATTAGAAAAATTTGTTGATAAAACCTCACTCAGTCTCTAATTTCCATTTTTTTTTTTTTTACACTTTCTAACCATTTCTTCCATATTCCTCACCCTCTTTAAATATCTTCTTCATGGTTAAAACTTCTCAAATGCTATCTTTTTTTTTTATGCTTTACCACTCTCTTTACCTCGTCATTTCACCAATCGCTCCTCTTTTCTCCTTCATCCTTCCTCCTATCGGATGATAACTTCTTACCCTAACTCCCCCCACCTTTAATTTATAAACTTTCGCTTCTATTTTAATCACTTATGAAATTCTTCTAGTACCCCGTTTACCTCTTAGTCTCACTTTAGCTTCAACTAAATATTTATTTGATATATCAGCTGCCCTTCTAAATATACGTATACTGGACCTCATACCTTTATATTAATATATATAAGCTTTAATTTTATACATTTATATTCAATCGTTTCCTTCCATAACTGATAATTGAACATAACCGTTTCTCTTCAGCGTCAACTCTCATATTCACCTGACTTACTGCCGTTTATTTCTCACCTCTGAAATCATGTACTTTCTTCAACTTTGATTTGCTTAAAGCTAGGACATCCAGCTTTATATTATTCCTAACGTAATCAATCAACTGTTTCTTATCATCTACGCTACATACAATACATTCAAACATCGCATCTTTAAAATTGTCTTACTTTTTAACGTATTATTTAATATAAGAAAGGGGTTACTTGCTCCTTGCTCCTGGCATTTTATCCTTTTTTGATCCGTGTCGCTTAAGAAGGAATAATTTTTTTTTCACTTCCCTATGAAGATAAAAGTAAATACTATATGACTAAGAGCTATTAAAAAAACAAATGAAAACTCAGATAGCTGAGTACACACACACACACACACACACACACACACACACACACACATTCCGTACGTGCACATGTAACACGAACTAAGTATAAGAAGATGAAGCAAGATGTACATGCCATCTTGTGTGTTTATGAGACAGAAAGAAAAGACAGAAATCTTACCATTGTGTAAAATATGGAAGTTTTTTCAACAAATTGGCCATATCCCACTGAGGCAGGGTGACCTAAAAAAGAAAAACGAAGGTCCGGATGCTGTGTTGCTCTCAGTGCACACTCATGAAAAGATATTCACAAATCACATTGAGTGATCCGATCATACTAAGCAAAAAATTCGCATACAGTCTACTAAATATACCTATAATATTTCGAAGTGTCCGTGTAATTTCGAGTCAATATTATCTCTTTTGAGATATTCATACTAAAACATTTTTTACAGTGTTTAATGTTAAGTCAAATAATTATATATTCCCCATTTGTGTATTTGATTATAAATCGAAGACAGAGTTTTAGGAAAGGACGTAAAGTCTGATTAATGCGAATATCTTTCTGGACAGTGACTCGTGTGGCTTCAAAATTATGGATAAGGTTCGTTCTTCGAGGAAAAAAAAAAAACTTTTGAAGTGTGTAGTTGAAAAAACTTCAATGTTTTCTCCCTTGATTATGAACCACCACTCGACAGATTTAACGTTATTGATTGTGTCCTATATATATGAACAGCAGGTGAGGGCAGCCACCAACGGAAAGAGAACAAAAATTTGGCTCTTCTCAGTCACATATATTTCGTTAATTGTCCAAAATTTAGATGCAAATAAGACTTAAATGTACCTGAGCTTCAGGTTTATCTTGGGGGGAATAATTCACAAATTCAATACACATCTGATTATATTTTTCACTTTAACAAATATTTCTTGCTCCATTTTAACCATGCTGTTGACAACCCTAAAACGAAACTGAGGTTATTCTATCTAAATATTCTATGAACGTATGTGGTTCGTCTCACCTAATCAGCAGTTAATAATGCTGAAGATTATCAGTGTATTAGTAACGATGCCGTATCAGAAAAATGTGTAATAATTGCAGTTGCAGTCAAATAGTTTATTAAATTCAAGGATTTGCACTCAACAAAGTAATATTAGAGTTTACACATTTTATATAAGGAAAAATTAATTAAGGAAAATTTATTTAATATACTATTTGAAAATATGTTGATAATAAATGAAATTCACTATTTAGAAATAAACAACATTGTATCAAGTGTTACATTTGACCTCGGCCCTAACGTAGGTGAGTTTTAAAGTATAATATTTCCAGGAGGAAGACAAGACATGCTAGTACAAGACCACCACCACACCGCCCAGCTTCACCATACCCAGCGGCTCTCTCTCTTCATTCCTCAAGCTGGCAAACACACATTTTGGGGCTGGGTAATTTAACAAACGAGAACTTCTCAGCCATACAATTCTGCAGGAAAAGAAAACAAAGTATATATTATGGGAATGAAACCATAAATCCTATAACTAACACTAACACACACACACACACATATATATATATACTGATCTCTGGCCAAAGGAGAATCGAACCTACGAACCTTGGAACAAGGTACGCAGTGCTTTACCATTCTCACCACACTGGACCACTGTTAAAATCTCTAGTTGGTCGATGCATGCAGGGGATGAGATGAAAAGCTGTAAGCCTTCTCCCTGAAAGCTGGATGCCTTGGATCAACGTCTAGCGCAAGCTGGGCGCCAAGGTATTGGTCCAGTGTGGTGAGAATGGTAATGCACTGCGTACCTTGTTCCAAGGTTCGTAGATTCGAGTCTCCTTCGGCCAGAGATCAGTGTTTGTGTATATTTCGCCTGCTCTTGTGAATTCCTTGCACATATATATATATACATATATATATATATATATGTATATATATATATATATATATATATATATATATATATATATTATACTGCATATGTGTTTATATTTCCTATCCTCCTCAGAATGAATTATACGGCCTATCTTTGTATCATCAGCAAACTTACTCATGTCACTCATAATCCCTTCATCAAGGTCGTTAATGTAAATTATGAACAAGAGACGGCCTAAAACTGATCCTTGTGGAACGCCACTAGTGGCTAATCCCCATTCAGATTTCACCCCATTAATGATAACTCTCTGCTTTCTATTGGTAAGCCATGCCTCTATCCATGCTAGAACTTTATCTCCTATACCATGAGCTGCCACTTTTCTTAAGAGTCTCTTGTGAGGTACTCTATCGAAGGCTTTACTAAAATCCAAATAAACATTATCATATTCTTTATCACTGTCAACTGCCTCAAATGTTCTATTGAAGAACGTCAGTAAATTTGTCAGGCAGGAACGACCTCTCATAAATCTATTCTGAGATCCATTTGTCAAGTTATATCTCTTCAAGGTGACTTCTAATAATGTCAGCTATAATTGATTCTAATAACTTGCCCACTATAGATGTCTGGCTTATTGGATGGTAATTTGAAGGAGTGACTTATCCCCTTATCCAAGTAGATAGAAGTATCGGGAAGGGGGGTGGGGTGGCATTGTATGTCCGAGATCGCTTGAACTGTTGCATAAAAACGGGTATTAAGTCTGAAGTAACACATACAGAGTCTGTTTGGATAGAATTTTCAGAGGGGCATGAAAAACTGATTTTAGGTGTGATATACCGTCCCCCAAACTTAGATAGGGACCAAGGGAGACTACTATGGGAGGAAATTGTTAAGGCCGCAAGGCACGATAATGTAGTAATTCTAGGAGACTTTAACTTTAGTTATATTGATTGGAATTTCTTGACTGGAAATTTAGAATCATACGACTTCTTAGAAGTAGTTCAGGATTGTTTTTTTGAAGCAGTTTGTGACAGAACCTACAAGGGGAAATAACCTACAAACAATGAATCCCTTGTTAATAATTTAGAAATTTCAGAGGAACTGGGTGCTAGCGACCACAAATCAATTACATTTAGCATTGAATGGAAGTACGATAGTAGCGATAAGTTAGTAACAGTCCTAGATTTTCGCTTAGCAGATTACGATGGGCTTAGAGAACACTTATCATCTGTTGACTTGGGTAACGAAGAGAGCTATCAATATGACAGTTTTCTGAACACTATACATGCTGCTCAAAGAACGTTTATCCCGTATAAAGAAATTAGATCAAATAGAAATGACCCAAAATGGATGAATAATAGGCTGAAATATCTACTAGGGCAGAAGAAAGGAATTTATAGGCGTATCAAAAGAGGTGAGGGTCATCTTATGAATCAGTATATTGACATTAAGAAGGACATTAAAAAGGGGATAAGAAAAGCTAAAAGGGACTATGAAATTAAAGTTGCTAGGGATTCTAAAACTAACCCAAAAAGTTTTTTCCAGGTCTATAGAACAAAAGTTAGAGATAAGATAGGTCCCCTTAAAAATAACTATGAACATCTTATTGACAAAGAGAATGAAATGTGCTCGATTTTAAATAATTATTTTCTCTCGGTTTTTACACATGAAGACACTAACAATATTCCAGTAATTAATTTTTATAGTGGGCTAGAAGAAGATAAATTATGTAACATCACAGTCACTAGTGAAATGGTTGTGAAGCAGATAGACAGACTGAAGCAAAATAAGTCGCCGGGTCCTGATGAGGTTTTTTCAAGGGTTCTTAAGGAATGCAAAATGGAACTCTGTGAACCATTAACTAATATTTTTAATTTATCTCTTGAAACAGGTGTAGTGTCTGATATGTGGAAGATGGCTAATGTAATTCCTATTTTTAAAACAGGGGACAAGTCGTTACCGTCAAATTACCGCCCAATAAGCCTGACCTCAATTGTAGGCAAATTACTAGAGTCAATTATAGCTGAGATTATAAGAAGCCATCTCGATAAGCATAACTTGATTAATGATACTCAGCATGGATTCACGAGAGGCCGGTCTTCTCTAACTAATTTTTTAACTTTCTTCAGTAAAGGTTTTGAGGCTGTTGACCACGATAAATAATTTGATATTATTTACTTAGATTTTAGTAAGGCTTTTGATAGAGTTCCGCACCATAGACTATTAAAGAAAGTGGCAGCTCATGGCATTGGGGAAAAAGTGCTCTCATGGATCGAGTCATGGCTCACAGACAGGAAGCAGAGAGTGTCTATAAATGGGGTTAAATCCGAGTGGGGATCTGTAACAAGCAGCGTTGTTGTTTATAATATATATCAATGATCTTGATGAAGGAACTACTAGTGATATGAGCAAATTCGCCGATGACACAAAGATAGGTAGGATAATTGATTCAAACGTAGATGTTATGGAACTTCAGGAGGATTTAAACAAACTGTATTCTTGGTCAGAAAAGTGGTAGATGCAGTTCAATGTAGATAAATGCAAGGTTCTGAAGCTCGGGAGTGTCCATAACCCTAGTACTTATAAATTAAATAATGTAGAACTTAGCCATACAGATTGCGAAAAGGGCTTGGGGGTTATGGTGACCAGCAGTGCTTAAGCGTACGTAATAAGGCAAATAGATTATTGGGATTTATATCAAGAAGTGTAAGCAACAGAAGTCCAGAGGTCATACTGCAGCTTTATACTTCAATAGTAAGGCCTCACCTAGATTATGCAGCTCAATTCTGGTCTCCATATTACAGAATGGACATAAATTCGTTAGAAAACATTCAGCGTAGGATGACTAAATTAATACATAGCATTAGAAATCTTCCTTATGAAGAAAGATTGAAGACTCTTAGGTTACATTCACTTGTTAGACGAAGAATGAGGGGAGACCTGATCGAAGTGTTTAATGGAAGATAGGTATTAATAAAGAGGATATTAATAAGGTCTTGAGGATATCTCTCCAGCATTGAAAATTGGGTTGGGCAAATGTTTTGTTAGTGAGATGAACTGTAAAGGACCTGCCTAGTATGGGCCAACAGGCCTCCTGCAGTGTTCCTCCTTTCTTATGTTTCTTATGAATATAGGAACCACATTAGCCATCTTCCACAACTCTGGCACAAAACCGGTAAGGATGGACGCATTAAACACACTCGTTAATGGCTGACTAAGCTCCATCTTGCATTCCTTAAGTTCTCTGGAAAACAACTCATCGGGTCCCGGGGACTTATTTTGCTTCAGTTTGTCTATCTGTTTCATAACCATGTTCCTCGTGACAGTAATATTAGTTAATTTAAATTCATCAGGAGCTAAATAATTGTTAATTACTGGAATCTCATTTACATCTTCCTGTGTAAAAACTGACAAAAAATAGTCATTAAATAAGGAACACATTTCCAGCTCGTTATCCGTCAGCTGTCCATTCCCAATTTTCAGAGGTCCTACTTTTTCCTTCACCTTCGTCCTATACACTTGAAAGAAGCCCTTTGGATTACTCTTTGATTCATTAGCAACTCTAATGTCATATTCACGTTTAGCCTTTTTAATCCCCTTTTTTACTTCTCTTTTAAGCTGGACATGTAGATGAATGGTTCAGAGAACCGACATGTTGATAAATTAGACACAATTAGACACATATCAACTTGTCGGTTCTCTGAACAATTCATCTACAAATCTGTCAGACACTGCAACTTCTTGGGATCTTAATACTTAGGAATTCTTCGCTTGCCTAATTCTTGGGCACGACCTACTTCCACATTGAACAAATGTGACACGACCTATGACTGCTGCACCTCTCCTGCCATACGGTTTATAAGCTGCTTCTCCGCTGATATGCCGTATAGACGGGTCATCGCAAGATTGGGACCCGTGCCAGGACTATGGTCTTGGCGAACATTATACATACATACATGATATGCCGTATTCTATTCAAGATTGATGGACTGAACACATCGACTCAAGGTTGAGGGACTGATTACCTCATTCTCCTCCTGTTCTTTAAGTTTCTCCTACGTATGGACTGATGAAGCCACTGTGTGGCGAAACGTTTCCTCAATAAAGATACCCAAGAGTTGCACATGTGTCTAATTTAAGCTGGGCATATTGGTCAGTAAGGTTAACCTCTCTTATTCTGATGCGCCTGTAAATTCACCTTTTCTCCCCTAATAGATGCTTTAGCCTCCTGTTAATCCATTTGGGATCGTCATTATTAGACCTAATTTCTCTCTGGGGTATGTATATACTCTGGGCACGGTGTACATTATTAAGAAAAAGATCATAAATGCAGATCCCTTCATAATCATAAGTATGATCATCGTCAATAAAATCATTAGCTAGATAACCCCAATCGAGATTTGATCCAAGTCAGCCAGCTATCAGGGAGAAGGCTTACAGCTTTTCATCTCATCCCCTGCATGCATCAGCCAGAGATCAGTTTTTGTGTATATTTTGCATGCTCTCGCGAATTCCTTGCATTGTTCAAATCTCTAGTAAGGCTGATGCATGCAGGGGATGAGATGAAAAGCTGTAAGCCTTCTCCCTGAAAGCTGGCTGCCTTGGATCAAACGTGTAGCTCATGCTACACGCCAAGGTATTGATCCAGTGTGGGTAGATTGGTAAAGCACTGCGTACCTTGTCCTAAGGTTCGTAGGTTCGAGTCTCCTTCAGCCAGAGATCAGTGTTTGTGTATATTTCGCATGCTCTCGCGAATTCCTTGCATATATATATATATATATATATATATATATATATATATATATATATATATATATATATATATATATATATATATATATATATATATATATATATATATATGCAATAAGATCACAGTAAACAGGTGATTTCAAAATATCCAAAACAACCACTCTGAAAGAATAGAGAAATTCCAAGCGCTTTCGTGACTACTCACATTATCAAGGAACTATGAAAGTGAAGCATCCAAGGAAGCTATATAAGGGGTCGGCCAGCACCTCACTATCAGATCCCACAACGGTTAAACACGTGACGCGCGGCGAGCCAACTTGGATAGGTCCTTTGCAAAACTCACCCCCAAGCTATTTATTTGTCCAGTGTATTATTAAATTCTACCCAAATTCTATTATTAATTCTATTATTAATTCTATTATTAATTCTATTATTAATTCTATAATTAATAGAATTTGGGTAGAATTTAATAATACACTGGACAAATAAATAGCTTGGGGGTGAGTTTTGCAAAGGACCTATCCAAGTTGGCTCGCCGCGCGTCACGTGTTTAACCGTTGTGGGATCTGATAGTGAGGTGCTGGCCGACCCCTTATATAGCTTCCTTGGATGCTTCACTTTCATAGTTCCTTGATAATGTGAGTAGTCACGAAAGCGCTTGGAATTTCTCTATTCTTTCAGAGTGGTTGTTTTGCATATATATATATATATATATATATATATATATATATATATTTATATTTTATTTTTTTTTATTATCACACTGGCCGATTCCCACCAAGGCAGGGTGGCCCGAAAAAGAAAAACTTTCACCATCATTCACTCCATCACTGTCTTGTCAGAAGGGTGCTTTACACTACAGTTTTTAAACTGCAACATTAACACCCCTCCTTCAGAGTGCAGGCACTGTACTTCCCATCTCCAGGACTCAAGTCCGGCCTGCCGGTTTCCCTGAATCCCATCATAAATGTTACTTTGCTCACACTCCAACAGCACGTCAAGTATTAAAAACCATTTGTCTCCATTCACTCCTATCAAACACGCTCACGCACGCCTGCTGGAAGTCCAAGCCCCTCGCACACAAAACCTCCTTTACCCCCTCCCTTCAACCATTCCTAGGCCGACCCCTACCCCGCCTTCCTTCCACTACAGACTGATACACTCTTGAAGTCATTCTGTTTCGCTCCATTCTCTCTACATGTCCGAACCACCTCAACAACCCTTCCTCAGCCCTCTGGACAACAGTTTTGGTAATCCCGCACCTCCTCCTAACTTCCAAACTACGAATTCTCTGCATTATATTCACACCACACATTGCCCTCAGACATGACATCTCCACTGCCTCCAGCCTTCACCTCGCTGCAACATTCATCACCCACGCTTCACACCCATATAAGAGCGTTGGTAAAACTATACTCTCATACATTCCCCTCTTTGCCTCCAAGGACAAAGGTCTTTGTCTCCACAGACTCCTAAGTGCACCACTCACTCTTTTTCCCTCATCAATTCTATGATTCACCTCATCTTTCATAGACCCATCCGCTGACACGTCCACTCCCAAATATCTGAATACGTTCACCTCCTCCATACTCTCTCCCTCCAATCTGATATCCAATCTTTCATCACCTAATCTTTTTGTTATCCTCATAACCTTACTCTTTCCTGTATTCACCTTTAATTTTCTTCTTTTGCAGACCATACCAAATTCATCCACCAATCTCTGCAACTTCTCTTCAAAATCTCCCAAGAGCACAGTGTCATCAGCAAAGAGCAGCTGTGACAACTCCCACTTTGTGTGTGATTCTTTATCTTTTAACTCCACGCCTCTTGCCAAGACCCTCGCATTTACTTCTCTTACAACCCCATCTATAAATATATTAAACAACCACGGTGACATCACACGTCCTTGTCTAAGGCATACTTTTACTGGGAAAAAATTTCCCTCTTTCCTACATACTCTAACTTGAGCCTCACTATCCTCGTAAAAACTCTTCACTGCTTTCAGCAACCTACCTCCTACACCATACACTTGCAACATCTGCCACATTGCCCCCCTATCCACCCTGTCATACGCCTTTTCCAAATCCATAAATGACACAAAGACCTCTTTAGCCTTATCTAAATACTGTTCAATTATATGTTTCACTGTAAACACCTGGTCCACACACCCCCTACCTTTCCTAAAGCCTCCTTGTTCATCTGCTCTCCTATTCTCCGTCTTACTCTTAATTCTTTCAATTATAACTCTACCATACACTTTACCAGGTATACTCAACAGACTTATCCCCCTATAATTTTTGCACTCTCTTTTATCCCCTTTCCCTTTATACAAAGGAACTATGCATGCTCTCTGCCAATCCCTAGGTACCTTACCCTCTTCCATACATTTATTAAATAATTGCACCAACCACTCCAAATCTATATCCCCACCTGCTTTTAACATTTCTATCTTTATCCCATCAATCCCGGCTGCCTTACCCCCTTTCATTTTACCTACTGCCTCACGAACTTCTCCCACACTCACAACTGGCTCTTCCTCACTCCTACAAGATGTTATTCCTCCTTGTCCTATACACGAAATCACAGCTTCCGTATCTTCATCAACATTTAACAATTCCTCAAAATATTCCCTCCATCTTCCCAATACCTCTAACTCTCCATTTAATAACTCTCCTCTCCTATTTTTAACTGACAAATCCATTTGTTCACTAGGCTTTCTTAACTTGTTAATCTCACTCCAAAACTTTTTCTTATTTTCAACAAAATTTGTTGATAACATCTCACCCACTCTCTCATTTGCTCTCTTTTTACATTGCTTCACCACTCTCTTAACCTCTCTCTTTTTCTCCATATACTCTTCCCTCCTTGCATCACTTCTACTTTATAAGAACTTCTCATATGCTAACTTTTTCTCTCTTACTACTCTCTTTACATCATCATTCCACCAATCGCTCCTCTTCCCTCCCGCACCCACTTTCCTGTAACCACAAACTTCTGCTGAACACTCTAACACTACATTTTTAAACCTACCCCATACCTCTTCGACCCCATTGCCTATGCTCTCATTAGCCCATCTATCCTCCAATAGCTGTTTATATCTTACCCTAACTGCCTCCTCTTTTTGTTTATAAACCTTCACCTCTCTCTTCCCTGATGCTTCTATTCTCCTTGTATCCCATCTACCTTTTACTCTCAGTGTAGCTACAACTAGAAAGTTATGTGATATATCTGTGGCCTCTCTACAAACATGTACATCCTGAAGTCTACTTAACTGTCTTTTATCTACCAATACATAATCCAACAAACTACTGTCATTTCGCCCTACATCATATCTTGTATACTTATTATTCTCTTTTTCTTAAAATATGTATTACCTATAACTAAACCCCTTTCTATACAAAGTTCAGTCAAAGGGCTCCCATTATCATTTACACCTGGCACCCCAAACTTACCTACCACACCCTCTCTAAAAGTTTCTCCTACTTTAGCATTCATGTCCCCTACCACAATTACTCTCTCACTTGGTTCAAAGGCTCCTATACATTCACTTAACATCTCCCAAAATCTCTCTCTCTCCTCTGCATTCCTCTCTTCTCCAGGTGCATACACGCTTATTATGACCCACTTCTCGCATCCAACCTTTACTTTAATCCACATAATTCTTGAATTTACACATTCATATTCTCTTTTCTCCTTCCATCACTGATCATTCAACATTACTGCTACCCCTTCCTTTGCTCTAACTCTCTCAGATACTCCAGATTTAATCCCATTTATTTCCCCCCACTGAAACTCCCCTACCCCCTTCAGCTTTGTTTCGCTTAGGGCCAGGACATCCAACTTCTTTTCATTCGTAACATCAGCAATCATCTGTTTCTTGTCATCCGCACTACATACACGCACATTTAAGCATCCCAGTTTTATAAAGTTTTTCTTCTTCTCTTTTTTAGTAAATGTCTACAGGAGAAGGGTTACTAGCCCATTGCTCCCGGCATTTCAGTCGCCTCATACGACACGCATGGCCTACGGAGGAAAGATTCTTTTCCACTCCCCCATGGACAATAGAAGAAATAAAGAATAACAAGAGCTATTTAGAAAAAGGAGAAAAACCTAGATGTATGTATATATATATGCATGTGCGTGTCTGTGAAGTGTGACCAAAGTGTAAGTAGGAGTAGCAAGATATCCCTGTTATCTAGCGTGTTTATGAGACAGAAAACGAAACCAGCAATCCTACCATCATGCAAAACAGTTACAGGTTTCTGTTTCACAGTCATCTGGCAGGACGGTAGTACTTCCCTGGGTGGTTGCTGTCTACCAACCTACTACCTACATATATATATATATATATATATATATATATATATATATATATATATATATATATATATATATATATATATATAAATATATATATATATATATATATATATATATATATATATATATATATATATATATATATATATATATATATATATATATATATACACATATATATATATATATACATATATATACATATACATATATATATATATATATATATATATATATACATATATATATATATATATATATATATATATATATATATATACATATATATATATATATGTATATATATATATATATATATATATATATATATATATATATATATATATATATATATATATATATATATGTATATACATATATATATATATATATACATATATATATATATATATATATATATATATATATATATATATATATATATATATATATATATATATATATATATATATATATATATATATTTATATATATATATATATCGTGCCGAATATGTAAAACTGGTCAATTAGCAAGAACTCATTTAAAATTAAGCCCTTTCTGAAATTTTCTCTTATACGTTTAAAGACATATTTTTTTCATTAATGTTAATGTAAAAGTTTTTAATTTTGCACCAAAAGAATCTTAGAAAACTTACCTAACCTTATTATAACAAGAACAATTTATTTTAGCCTAACCCAACTAAATGTATTTTAAATACATTTACAATAATTTAGTACTAAACAAACGCAATCAAATATATTTTTTTTCGTTAGGTTCAGAATGATTTTGGCGAAATTATAGCATATACAAATTTTCACGTGTCCTATATGGCAAGATGAGCGTTGCTATTTAAGCCAAGATAGCAAGTTCTGCCTATTCGGCACGACATATATATATATATATATATATATATATATATATATATATATATATATATATATATATATATATATATATATATATATATATATATATATATATATATATATATTTATATGAGTGTGTGTTTGTGTGTACGTGTATACTTACCTATTTCTACTCACCTATCTGCGTCTGTGTACTCACCTAATTGTACTCACTTACTTGAGGTTGCAGGGGTCGAGTCATAGCTCCTGGCCCCGCCTCTTCACTGATCGCTATTAGGTCACTCTCCCTGAACCTTGAGCTTTATCATACCTCTGCTTAAAGCTATGTATGGTTCCTGCCTCCACTACATCGCTTCCCAAATTATTCCACTTCCTGACTACTCTGTGGCTGAAGAAATAATTCCTATCACCCCTGTGATTCATCTGTGTCTTCAACTTCCAACTGTGTCCCCTTGTTGCTGTGTCCCATCTCTGGAACATCCTGTCTTTGTCCACCTTGTCAATTCCTTTCAGTATTTTGCATGTCGTTATTATGTCCTCCCTTTCTCTCCTGCCCTCCAGTGTCGTCAGGTCGATTTCCCTTAACCTCTCCTCGTAGGACATACCCCTTAGCTCTGGGACCAGTCTTATTGCAAACCTTTGCACTTCTAGTTTCTTTACGTGCTTGGATAGGTGTGGGTTCCAAACTGGTGCCGCATACTCCAATATGGGCCTAACGTAAACGGTGTACAGGGTCCTGAATGATTCCTTATTAAGATGTCGGAATGCTGTTCTGAGGTTTGCCAGGCGCCCATATGCTGCAGCAGTTATTTGGTTGATGTGTGCTTCAGGAGATGTGCCTGGTGTTATACTCACCCCAAGATCTTTTTCCTTGAGTGTGGTTTGTAGTCTCTGCCCCCCTAGACTGTACTCCGTCTGCGGTCTTCTTTGCCCTTCCCCAATCTTCATGACTTTGCACTTGGTGGGGTTGAACTCCAGGAGCCAATTGCTATACCTGGTTTGCAGCCTGTCCAGATCCCTTTGTAGTTCTACCTTTTATTCGATCGAATGATTTCTTCTCATCAACTTCACGTCATCTGCAAACAGGGACACTTCGGAGTCTATTCCTTCCTTCATGACGTTCACAAATACCAGAAACAGCACTGGTCCTAGTACTGGCCTCTGTGGGACCGCGCTGGTCACAGGCGCCCACTCTGACACCTCGCCACGTACCAAGACTCGCTGCTGTCTTCCTGACAAGTATTCTCTGATCCATTGTAGAGCCTTCCCTGTTATCCCTGCTTGGTTCTCCAGTTTTTGCACTAATCTCTTGTGTGGAACTGTGTCAAACGCCTTGCAGTCCAAGAAAATGCAATACCCTCACCCCTCTTTCTCTTGTCTTACTGCTGTCACCATGTCATAGAACTTCAGTAGGTTTGTGACACAGGATTCCCAGTCCCTGAAAGCATGTTGGCTGCTGTTGATGAGATCATTCCTTTCAAGGTGTTCCACCACTCTTCTCCTGATAATCTTCTCCATGACTTTGCATTCTATACATGTCAGTGACACTGGTCTGTAGTTTAGTGCTTCATGTCTGTCTCCTTTTTTTAAAGATTGGGACTACATTTTCTGTCTTCCATGCTTCAGGCAATCTACCTGTTTCGATAGATGTATTGAATATTGTTGTTAAGGGTACACATAGCGCCTCTGCTCCTACTCTCAGGACCCATGGAGAGATGTTATCTGGCCCCATTGCCTTTGAGGTATCTAGCTCACTCAGAAGCCTCTTCACTTCTTCCTCGGTTGTGTGTACTGCGTCCAGCACTTGGTGCTGTACCCCACCTATCCATCTTTCTGGAGCCCCTTCTGTCTCCTCTGTGAACACTTCTTTGCATCTCTTGTTGAGTTCCTCACATACTTCACGGTCATTTCTTGTTGTCTCTCCTCCTTCCTTACCCTGATTACCTGGTCCTTGACTGTTGTTTTCCTCCTGATGTGGCTGTATAACAGCTTCGGGTCAGATTTGGCTTTCGCTGCTATGTCGTTTTCATATTGTCGTTGGGCCTCTCTTCCTATCTGTGCATATTCGTTTCTGGTTCTACGACTGCTTCCCTTATTCTCCTCGGTCCTTTGCCTTCTATATTTCTTCCAATCCCTAGCACACTTGGCTTTTGCCTCCCTGCACCTTTGGGTGAACCATGGGCTCATCCTGGCTTTTTCATTATTCCTGTTTTCCTTGGGTACAAACCTCTCCTCATCCTCCTTGCATATTGTTGTTACATATTCCATCATCTCATTAACTGGCTTCCCTGCCAGTTCTCTGTCCCACTGAACCCCGTTCAGGAAGTTCCTCATTCCCGTTAGTCCCCTTTCTTGTAGTTTGGCTTCATTCGCCCTGGCCTTCCTGCTTCCTCCTCCACTTGTAGCTCTACTGTGTATTCGAAGCTTAAAACCACATGATCGCTGGCCCCAAGGGGTCTTTCATGTGTGATGTCCTCAATATTTTCACTACTCAAGGTGAATATTAGGTCCAGTCTCGCTGGTTCATCCTCTCCTCTCTCTCTTGTAGTGTCCCTTACGTGTTGGTACATGACGTTTTCCAGTACAACCTCAATCATCTTAGCCCTCCATGTATCTTGGCCCCCATGGGGCTCCTAGTTCTGTGTGTGTGTATGTGTCTCTTTGTGTGTGTGTGTATCTCTCTGTGTGAGTGTGTGTATGTGTGTTTGTGTGTGTGTGTGTGTGTGTGTGTGTGTGTGTGTGTGTGTGTGTGTGTGTGTGTGTGTGTGTGTGTGTGTGTGTGTGTGTGTGTGGATGTGTGTGTGTGTGTGTGTATGTGTGTTTGTGTACTCACCTAATTGTACTCACCTAATTGTGGTTGCAGGGGTCGAGATTCAGCTCCTGGCCCCACCTCTTCACTGATCGCTACTAGGTCCTCTCTCTCTCTGCTTCCTGAGCTGTATCATACCTCTTCTTAAAACTATGTTTGGTTCCTGCCTCCACTACTTCACTTGCTAGGCTATTCCACTTGCTGACAACTCTATGACTGAAGAAATACTTCCTAACGTCCCTGTGACTCGTCTGAGTCTTCAGCTTCCAGTTGTGACCCCTTGTCCCTGTGTCCCCTCTCTGGAACATCCTATCTCTGTCCACCTTGTCTATTCCCCGCAGTATCTTGAATGTCGTTATCATGTCTCCCCTGTCCCTTCTGTCCTCCAGTGTCGTCAGTCCGATCTCCCTCAACCTTTCCTCGTACGACATTCCCCTGAGCTCTAGGACTAGCCTTGTTGCAAACCTTTGTACTTTCTCTAACTTCTTGACGTGCTTGACTGGTGCTGCATACTCCAGTATGGGCCTAACATACACAGTGTACAGTGTCTTGAACGATTCCTTATTAAGGTATCGGAAAGCTATTCTCAGGTTTGCCAGGCGCCCGTATGCTGCAGCAGTTATTTGGTTGAAGTGTGCCTCCGGTGATGTGCTCGGTGTTATGGTCACCCCAAGGTCTTTCTCCCTGAGTGAGGTCTGTAGTCTTTGTCCACCTAGCCTATACTCTGTCTGCGGTCTTCTTTGCCCCTCCTCAATCTTCATGACTTTGCATTTGGCTGGATTGAATTCGAGAAGCCAGTTACTGGACCACATGTCCAGCCTGTCCAGGTCTCTTTGCAGTCCTGCCTCATCCTCATCCGATTTAATTCTTCTCATCAACTTCACATCATCTGCGAATAGGGACACTTCAGAGTCTATTCCTTCCATCATGTCGTTCACATATATCAAAAATAGCACTGGTCCTAGAACTGACCCCTGTGGGACCCCGCTCGCCACAGGCGCCCACTGTGATACCTCTTCACGTACCATGACTAGTTGCTGCCTCCCTGTCAGGTATTCCCTGATCCATTGCAGTGCCCTCCCTGTTACATGCGCCTGATCCTCCAGCTTCTGCACTAATCTCTTGTGGGGAACTGTGTCAAAGGCCTTCCTGCAGTCTAGGAAAACGCAATCTACGCACCCCTCTCTCTCGTGTCTTACTTCTGTTACCTTGTCATAAAACTCCAGGAGGTTTGTGATACAAGATTTGCCTTCCATGAACCCATGCCGGTTTTCATTTATAATCTTGTTCCTTTCCAGGTGTTCGACCACTCTCCTGATAATCTTCTCCATGACTTTGCACACAATACATGTCAGAGACAGAGGTCTGTAGTTTAGCGCCTCGTTTCTGTTTCCTTTCTTAAATATGGGGACTACATTAGCTGTCTTCCATTTCTCAGGTAGTTGCCCAGTTTCAAGGGATGTGTTGAAGATTGTGGTTAGAGGCATGCACAGCATCTCTGCTCCTTCTCTAAGGACCCATGGGGAGATGTTGTCCGGTCCCATCGCCTTTGAGGTGTCAAGGTCACTTAGGAGCTTCTTCACCTCCTCCTCAGTTGTTCGTATGTCATCCAACACTTGTTGGTATATTCCCTCTTGATGTTCCCTTCTGTGCTGTCTTCCCACAGCCCTTCCTGTCTCTACTGTAAAAACTTCCTTAAATCTCCTGTTCAGCTCCTCACATACCTCCTGTTCATTTCCTGTGAGTTCTCCACCTTCTGTCCTTAATCTGATCACCTGGTCTTTGACTGTTGTCTTCCTCCTGATGTGGCTATACAACAGTTTCGGGTCAGTCTTGATTTTCGATGCTATGTCATTTTCATACTGTCGCTGGTCCTCCCTCCTTACCTGTGCATACTCATTCCTGGCTCTGCGACTGATCTCCCTATTTTCGTGTGTTCTCTGCCTTCTGTACTTTTTCCATTCTCTATTGCACTTTGTTTTTGCCTCCTTACACCGTCGGGTAAACCAGGGGCTCATTCTGGTCTTCCCGTTGTTACTGTTGCCCTTGGGAATAAACCTTTCCACTGCCTCCTTGCATTTTGTTGTTACATATTCCATCATTTCATTTACTGGCTTTCCTGCCAATTCTCTGTCCCACTGGACCTCCCGCAGGAAGTTCTTCAACCCTATGTAGTCCCCTCTTTTATAGTCAGGCTTTTCCCATTCAACTCCTGTTATTCTCTCCACTTGCAGCTCTACTATGTATTCAAAGCACAGAACCACGAGGTCGCTAGCTCCTAGGGGACTCTCATACTTGATGTCCTCAATGTCTGAGCTGCCCAGGGTGAGCACAAGGTCCAATCTTGCTGGTTCATCCTCCCCTCTCACTCTGGTAGTGTCCTTAACATGTTGGTGCATGAGGCTTTCCAGCACCACGTCCAACATCTTGGCTCTCCATGTTTCGGGACCCCCATGTGGCTCCAGGTTTTCCCAGTCAATCTCCCTGTGGTTGAAATCCCCCATAACCAGCAACTTTGCTCTGCTGGAGTGAGCTCTTCTTGCCACCTCAACAAGTGTGTCCACCATTGCTCTGTTGCTCTCTTCATATTCCTCTCTTGGCCTCCTGCAGTTCTGTGGTGGATTATACATCACTGCAATGACCACTTTGCGTTCTCCAGACTGAAGTGTACCTACTATGTAGTCTCTTTCTCCCGTCTCATCTATGCCTTCCATTTTCTCGAATTTCCATCTGTTTTTTACGAGCAGAGCAACCCCACCTCCCCCCCTGCCCCTTCTATCTTTCCTCATGATCTGGTATCCTGGTGGGAAGATTGCATCTGTTATTGTCTCCGTGAGTTTTGTTTCTGTAACTGCTATGATGTCTGGGGACTTCTCATTGATTCTTTCTTGCCATTCCTCATGTTTATTCGTTAATCCATCTGCATTTGTGTACCAAACCTTCAACTTCTATTCTAATACTGTAACTGTGGTGCGAAGGGTGGGAACAGAGGGATCGGTGTGTGATGGTTGGTTTGGATTGTTCAGTTGCCTTGGGGGTGTCGTGGCTGGAGTCCTTCTGCAGGTGTTTCTGGGGGGTGTGCTTGTCCTTCAATTTGATCCTGGGTTATTCTGCTCTCCTTTTTCATTTCCTCCCATTTCTCCTTTCGTTTTTGAACTCTCTCTTTCATCGTCTTCCTTTCGTCCTGTGTTCTGTCTCGATCGAGGTAAACACTCCGGAACTCCTGCTTGCCTCTCAGCAGTGCTTTCTCCTGCAGGATCATGGTTCGGGTTGATTCTGCCTTGAAAATTACTTTGAGAGGCCGATTCCTTTTCTTTGTGAACCACCCAATTCTCCGAAAATTTGCCACCTAGGTCATGTCCCCCTCGCCTATCACCTTCATGATATCTTCAATCGCTTTTTTCTCCTCCTGCTTTCTTTCATCATAAGTTTCTCCTTTAGCTTCGTCTAGCCCATAGACAAACATGGATCTCTCCCTTTCCACCTCCCACTGTGACTCCCATTGCATCCTCTGTGTTTTAGTTCCTTCCCGTGGAGTGTTCCTTCCTTCAGTCCCTTCCCTAGTTATGGCCCCTATGCTTCTTGGTTTATCATTCCTGCTCACCTGTTCCTGGTTCCCACAGGTATCTGGTATGGTCCCTGCACATGTCCTAGTTCCTTCAATGTCTTCCAACCTCTCATTCTGTCCTAGTGTGCTCCCTGTCTTTGTTTTGGCCCCATGTGGGTTTGACAGGACCTGTGCATACAGTTTAGTTTCCATGCTTCCTTCAGACCTGTTGTCTGTGTCTGATGTAGCCATTGCCGATGCTACTTCTGTAATATCTTTGTCTCTATGCTGTTTCAGATGTCTCAGCTCTTCTTCTAATCTCTCTATCTTGATTTCTGCTGCTCTGGCCTGTTGCTTCCACCTTCTGCATTCTTCTACTAACCTCTCTTCCATCTTCCTTTCCAGCTCATCTAGTCTCCTTCCCCACTCTTCCTCCCTTTTTTTGAGCTCCGCCTCCCATTCCTCCCTCCCAGATTCGTCCTTGGAGCCCCTTGTCCTCATCCTGGTTCTAGGTTCCCCCGTTGCTCCACAGAAGGGGGGAAGGGTGGTTAGGGGGAGGGGAATAGATGGTTAGGAGGAGAGGGGATGGATGGTTGTGGGGGAGGGGGAGGATGGTTATTTTAGGGGTAGAGATAGTTGGGGGAGGGGGTCAGATGGTTTGGGGGAGGGGTAGGTGGCTAGGGTTAGGTGGTTAGGGAAGGGGGAGAGGGGTTAGGGGGGAGTACGTGTTTGAGAAAGAGAGGGGATTGATGGTTATGGGGGAGGGGGAGGATGGTTATTGGAGGGAGGGAGGTAGTTGGGGTTAGATGGGGGGGGTTAGGGGGAGGGGTAGGTGGTTGATTGAGAGGGTTAGGGAGAGTACGTGTTTGAGAGAGAGAGGGGGGGGTTATGGGGAGGGAGAGATGGTTATTGGGGGAGGGGGTAGTTGGGGTGGCTAAGGTTGGGGAGGTAGTTAGGTAAGGTGAGGTAGTTAGGAAAGGGGGAGAGGTGGTTAGGGGACGGGGGGGTACATGTTTGTGTCAAGTGTTTGTGTCAAGTGGTGGAGGGTGTGTGTGTGAGTGTGTGTGCGCACGTGTGTGTGTGTGTGTGTGTGTGTGTGTGTGTGCATGTGTGTGTGCATGTGTGTGTGCATGTGTGTGTGTGTGTGTGTATGTGTGTGTGTGTGCGTGTGTGTGTGTGTGTGTGTACTCACCTAGTTGAGGTTGCGGGGGTCGAGTCCGAGCTCCTGGCCCCGCCCATTCACTGATCGCTACTAGGTCACTCTCCCTGAGCCGTGAGCTTTATCGTACCTCTGCTTAAAGTTATGTATGGATCCTGCCTCCACTACATCGCTTCCCAAACTATTCCACTTCCTGACTACTCTGTGGCTGAAGAAATACTTCCTAACATCCCTTTGATTCATCTGTGTCTTTAGCTTCCAACTGTGTCCCCGTGTTGTTGTGTCCAGTCTCTGGAACATCCTATCTTTGTCCACCTTTTCAATACCTCTCAGTATTTTGTAAGTCGTTATCATGTCCCCTCTATCTCTCCTGTCATCCAGTGCCGTCAGGTTGATTTCCCTTAACCTCTTCTCATAGGACATACCTCTTAACTCTGGGACTAGTCTTGTTGCACACCTTTGCACTTTCTCTAGTTTCTTTACATGCTTGGCTAGGTGTGGGTTCCAAACAGGTGCCGCATACTCCAATATGGGCCTAACGTACACGGTGTACAGGGTCCTGAACGATTCCTTATTAAGATGTCGGAATGCAGTTCTGAGGTTTGCCAGGCGCCCATATGCTGCAGCAGTTATTTGGTTGATGTGCACTTCAGGAGATGTGCCTGGTGTTTTACTCACCCCAAGATCTTTTTCCTTGAGTGATGTTTGTAGTCTCTGGCCCCCTAGACTGTACTCCGTCTGCGGTCTTCTTTGCCCTTCCCAAATCCTCATGACTTTGCACTCCAGGAGCCAGTTGCTGGACCAGGTTTGCAGCCTGTCCAGATCCCTTTGATTTTTCGCATGTTCTTCGATCGAATGAACTCTTCTCATCAACTTCACGTCATCTACAAACAGGGACACCTCGGAGTTTATTCCTTCCGTCATGTCGTTCACAAATACCAGAAACAGCACTGCTAGGACTTGCAGGACCCCCTGTTATGACACCTGCGTACCATGACTCGTCTGTCTCCAAGTATTCCCTGATCCATTTTGCACTAATCTCTTGTGTGGAACTGTGTCAAACGCCTTCTTGCAGTCCAAGAAAATGCAATCTACCCACCCCTCTCTCTCTTGTCTTACTGCTGTCACCATGTCATAGAACTCCAGTAGGTTTGTGACACAGGATTTCCCGTCTCTGAAACCATGCTGGCTGCTGTTGATGAGATCATTCCTTTCTAGGTGTTCCACCACTCTTCTCCTGATAATCTTCTCCATGATTTTGCATACTATACATGTCAGTGACACTGGTCTGTAGTTTAATGCTTCATGTCTGTCTCCTTTTTTAAAGATTGGGACTACATTAGCTGTCTTCC